>NW_009194355.1:0-6440 GCF_000690835.1 Fulmarus glacialis
ACTCGACCTTATCATCACAATCGTTGAGCCCTATACAATCGAAATTGTCTTTAAAGAGAAATAGTTTATTTTTAGTAGAATATTCAGGATTAAGTTTTCCAGCTGGCTGCCCAAATTCTTTCCATCAGTGCCATGTTTCTGCAGCCAGAACAGCAATAGTGCACAAAATGTGCACAGGCTTGCCCTTTACCCGTTGTTATGCACAGTTACTCTGTAGAGTGCTTTCATCTGGGCAGTTCAGAAACCCAGATTTTTACTTTATTGGAAAGGCTGCGATTTTCAGAAGAGCTTAGGGATTGACTCCTACTAAATATAGGTGACAGTTTTTGTCTGGCTGCAATAATCACTTCAAAAATCTCAGCCCGAAAAGCCCATGTGACAGCTATCAGTTCAAGGATCTAGCAGAAAAATTGTATTCTTGCTGGGACTTTGCAGAGGCAGTGAGAAAACAACAGTTAAGAAACACGTAAAAAAACCAGAACAAAACTTTACTCTCTTGCAAAGTGAGTACTCTGACGCCCAGGCGGTGTATTTCATAAACACTGAACGAAAATGAGATCTTTGAGCAGCATGCCCTTTTCCAATATAAAGCCCGCACACCACCACAGGGCAGCCCCCTCTTTGAAGCCACCCAATCCATCCCAGCCTCACGTATTACACTGTAAAAGAAAACGCTATTACCTGGCACACTTCGGCATTCTAGCAAGGATGTTAACTGTTGAATCCATGGATGCTAAGCTAAATGTTGTTACCAAGCAAAAGTAAATAATTCATCTAAAGTGCACAGCTGTTTTCAAGCTCCTGGATCTATAGACAGAAGAATAAGTACATGGGATATACTTTTACTGTTAACCTCAGAGTTAGTTGTTCACTTCTCTGCCTGCACCATCAGTTATCAAACCAACTTTGTTGACTAGTACTGAATGAGCTGCTGTGTACCAGGGTTCAAAACAGAGGCATGCTGATAAGAAAAAATGTGTGCCTAAAACTCACCTGCTGTTGAAAAACTTCATGGCATAAGGTAAATACTTCTTTCACTGTGTCTTAAAAGCAATTTATGAAAGAAATATACAAATAAATTATGAACAAATGATCATGAAAAATATATTCATATTGCATCAATGCATTTTAAAATATTTAAACCTGCTTCTGATTATCTTACGTGCTTGCCATTTGAAATTTACTGTTCCTGATTATCTTACATGCTTTCCATTTAGCATGTAACAAACCCTCTTGAGTCTGATTAAACGTAAGCTAAAATAAAATACTTCCTATTTCCACCAAATACTATTCTGATTTGCATTGTTTTGTTCCTTGGTTAGTTTGGTAAAGGAGGTTGGTGGATAGTTTAACATCTGTTCTCACCAGGAGCTGGCGCAGCCCATCAGGGGCAGGAGCAGGGCGAGGGAGCGCAGGAAGAGGGGGAAGGAGACGGAGGCAGAGGCGTGGGACGCATCCACGCCCTGGAGTGCAAAACCCCACAGGAGAAATTACCTTCAGCCTCAGGCAGGGCTGCGGCAAGCCCGTAAGAGTTTGTTTGATGAAATTTGCCTCTTTTCGCAATACACGCAAGTCGATCACAACTCAGTCCGCTTAATCAGATACGCTTTTAATTTTTGTCTGGAGTCACTGATAAGCACGTTTGGGTTATGCTGCTTCGAGGAGATTGGCCAAAAGGCCGCGGATCGATTTGGCTCTGTTTCTGCACTGAATGTGTGAATGAATACATCCGGAAGGAATCATTTCATGTTTATGTTGAAATCTGTTTCCTCAAGTTTTCCGGTAATCCACTTTCTGCAAATATTTGAGCCAGTAAAGTCTGATCACACAAACATTATGGAAGGCAAACACCAAACAGCTGTGAGCCAAATAAATTAAAATTTAAAATCTGGAGAGGACATTTGCAGAATTCAACTGACACCACTATCTCCAGCTCCTGAGAAAAAGAGATCTCTGTTCCTCTTGCTGAATGCGTGCTATTATTTTGTGTAATTAACTAAGAAGTTGATGGATCAAGGATGTGAGCCCCAAATCCGGGATATACCATAAGGGGTGAGTAGTGAGGAATATTTCTGTCTACTTAAGCTTGGGCTTAGCCTGCAGTGCAACTGTAGTTTCACAGGTCTTTTATGTGTAGGCACTGTGCTGAATCTAGAGCTGTGCAATTATAAAATATCATTATACAATCATTTAAATGTGGGTATGGTGGTTCCTACACTTTTCTCCCTTTTTTTTTTTCAACTTTCTCCATTTAGTTATTTTCTATTAGAATTCTGGAATGTAATCAGCTGGAAAACCAGGCACACAGAAAACAACGTTGTGGGGCTTCCAGCCAGGTCCCGCGCTGCACCAGGAACACTGGGGCACCTTGACTTTGCCTGGTATCAGGAGGCACTCAGCACCTAGCATGGCTGGACAATGTAAATGAATGCTGGCAGGAGACTGATACACTGGGATTAAAGGTGATACATAATTAGTCCATATGACTTTTGTTGATAATTATTGCAGGTAACTGGTTGCATTCTGCTAATCCAAATGACTATCACTGTCTGCTGGGGGCATGTGCTATCTGCAAAGGTTTCATATTTCGTTTCAAACAAGGAGTTATCCATTAATAAAACAGAAAGCGATTACATTAATGCGCTCTCTGCCAAGCCTGCCTAGCAAAACACGTGCGGAGCTTTTTGCCAGTGCTTCCCCACTGAGCAGCCCTGCCCCTGCACCTCCCCTCCGCAGCACAGCCAGGCACGGGAGGGCTCCCAGGGAATGGTAGAAATGCCCAAGTAATTCACTGCGGGGAAATGCAACAAGTAAATACTTGAACTGTGTTGACCAGTGAAAAGGAAACAAGACCATCTTGCGGTGGGAGAAGGGGCATGAAAAGATGTTAATCGCATGAGCAGTAATCTCTTTGGCTGTTCAGTGTGCCACACTTGGGCTTTGTTTGCCTTGACTTATCTGGCTTACTTAACCCAATCTGTGTGATCATGGAGGCGGTGGAGGGCCTCTTTAAGTGTGCACGAGATCAGCTACTGGAGAAGGGCAATGAAACGTTAAGGAGGAAAGGTGGTATCATAAAAAAAAGCAACCTTCAAGGCCACCTATCTAGACAAAAGGCCTCAGACAGGCAATAAAAGCAGAAAAATCACTGAGACAGCAATGAATTATGAAGGCTATTAAAACCCACAACTGAATTTACAGAATCAGCTTCCCCTGATGTATTATAAAAATGCTTTTCCCCAGGAACTGGAGATACCAAAATTTGTATTGCAGATTAATTATGGCTTTATTTAGCAGAACCGGGGAGGGGGAGTTCAGCTCAGTCAAAATAGCATGGATATTAATAGTGTTAAACTTTCTGAATCTCAAATACTGCCAGGAAATCATTAACATTACATTTAACAATTTCAGGTACTTCTGGTTTTGAACTCCAATTTTATTATTTATGGAATCTTGATTGCAGAAAAAACATACCGAGCACTTGTATTTAGATTCTGTTTACAAAGGAGCTCTGTGTTCTCCCTGGAACTTGTATAAGAACAGAAAAGTAGATTATGTGGTTTCTTAATAGTTCTTCACAAAGAGTCTTCTGTTTCTTACAAATGGTTTATGCAAATGTATTCTCTGTACTGCTTCAAGCAGTACTCATGGAAAAATGACATTTTGCAATAGGGAACAATGAATATTCAATGCGTCATTTCTTAGGTGAGCTAATGGACAGCTTGTATTCCACGGCCGCTGCCATTCTCTAGTTTTGAAATTTTGACAGAGGGCAGGGAAGTATCAACTGGCAGTGGGAACTGAAAAGCACTGGCTTTCAGCCCTTCCAACAGTATTCTAGGAAAGGCAGTTTGGGACTTTAAATTGCAGACTGGAAGAAAATTTTCAGGTTCTGCATGCTAAACTAAAGGGCTGGTTTACAAAGGGGCGGCATGGATAAAAAAGGTAGCTGCATCCTTGAAGTCACAGCTACTGCTGGACTTTGGAAGGGCAAGAAG
Source organism: Fulmarus glacialis (assembly GCF_000690835.1). NCBI lineage: Eukaryota > Metazoa > Chordata > Aves > Procellariiformes > Procellariidae > Fulmarus > Fulmarus glacialis. The sequence goes on from NW_009194355.1 coordinate 3,999, forward strand.
GCGAAGGCTTCACAAAAGCCTCCCGCAGATATTAATCCCTCGTGTGAATGGCGCAAAAAAGAGGCAATTTGGAATGTACAGGCTGTATCTTACAGGCCTTATTCATACAAGCAGGCACGCCGAAGTCAATGGCTTTGGTTGTATTGGGCTAGGACTGAGAGCAAAGGCTGCACGAGAAGCCCTCATTTTGCAGTCCAGTTCAGAAAGGATGGGTTGGCAGTGGGAATTTGACCTTTTTATGACAAAAGAGACTTAAGCCATCAGTTCACATACAACTGTTATATATGAATGATAGTGTAACATGACAGAGAGCAAGAAACCGAAAGGAGTAAGACAGGCAAGTTAAGGTGGCCATAATGTAAATGTTTTAAGCCTCCTTTGCCTCTCATGCACCTCACATGACAGCAGTAAGCTTTTTGAGTTGAGTCCCATGAGTGAACATAACAGTTCAGGGAAAATAGACAGGCTTCACTCTCTCCTACTCTCTGTTCTGCACTCCTGCAGTTTTTCGCTAACATTTTTCTGGTTTAGGAGACAGGACACGAGTTGTTCTCAAGAGTAAGGGAATCTCAGCTTTTCCAATTCCTTAGCCATTTGTATTTTGTTCTTAGTAGTCTTCTACAGTTACCAGAAAGCTGGATAACTCTATCTTTGAAACTTAGACATTTGGAGATAAAGAATCATTCATAAAATCTTCATGCAGATTGAAAAGAGGATCAGATCTCTTATGCTCACTTACAGCAAAGGTATTCAGTGTATGAAACAGAGTAATTAATACCTTTGATCACTGGGCTTTTCAAGTTTATCACATTAAGTGCAATTGGAGAATGGAAAACAATAACTATTTCACACATATAAATGTCTTCTAGTAAGTACGTTTGATTAACAGGTGACCTCAAAAGAGAGATTTTGGACATGCTTTAAAACTTGCATTCCAAGCAGTGAATTAACAGCAATGTTGTAAAAAAATAGACACATTAGATATTTCATATCCACACAGTCATCTGAAGTTAATAGCCCAAATTCAGTGTTCAGTTACTTAACCATAATTTCTGAATTAGTTCAACCTATAATCCATTCATTCAACAAGGTAATTGTGGACCAGAACTCAGCAACTGAGGTTGGAGATCCTGCACTACAGGATCAGATAGCACTGAATCTGCCTCAGCTGTTTTTACAAACTATATGCAGAAAAAACAGAAACTTAGTCCAGATCTATATAATAGTAATATATGTCAAAAAGAATGCAGTACTGCATGTTTTTTAGTTCTCTCAGCAGAGGTACTTTAAGAAACTTTCCTAACTAACTGTTCAAGAAGTGAATAATAAAAAAATTCCAACCTATAATAAAACTTTTAAATGTTCATTTTAGCGATATCGTCTGCTCCTAGAGGTTTACATTAATTTTCAAGAATGGTGAAAAGCCCTACCTTCTTTGTAGAGCTGAAGTTTTGCTAAATATATGTTTTTAATGGCCTTATGTGGACAGTATGTGCTAATACCAAGATTCTAAGCTGAGCATTGTTTCCAACTTGCCTTGGACCGCATTTCTGGCTGACGAACAAACAAATATTGAAAGTAATTCACAGAGGAAAAAAAAATACTGAAAACACCAAAGACGTGTTCCATTTGTAGATTTAATTAAGATATCATGTCAATAGAAAAGCACTCAGTCACAGAGTAACGATTTCCTGCTGCTGTATACGCACCAAGCCAAAGCTGAGGAGTTTTCAAAGTAGGAGATATTGGTCCTGCCACAGCTGCCAAGACAAGTGATATGACACTCTTGTAGGTAATGACTGGAGTTGGTTTAATAATTTAACCTCGTGGAAATGCTGAACTGCTGCTTGACAGAGCGGAGGAGAGTGTCAGAAGAAGGGTCAGGTCCGTACTCACTCTTCCTTTGGGGTCAGTTGCTGGCCACTGTCAGACTTCGCAGACAGGGTGACTGGCTTTTTGGACAGACCCATCAGGGTCATTTTGGAGCAGACGAATGTTGCCTGGGTGACAGACTCTCAGTGGGACCACAGTTCTGGATATCTAATTTCACGTGATCCTTTGCAAGCCAACAGGACCTTTCGAAAGCTAATTGCTGCTCAGTGTGGGGGAAGGTACTGGAGTTTGTGTCATCTGCCCAGTTTGCTTACTCGGCCCCATTCAGGAAAAGTCCAACTTACCTCTAAACATAATTTGCGTGGTGAAGCTGGGGCTTTCTCACAATGTAAAATCATGGCCAAGAAGCTGCGCTGCTCGCAATGGGTCACAGCTGGGAAAGAGAAGGCAATTAGAGAGGGTGGAGAAGGTGGATCACTCCAAAAACCTCCCAGGGGGTCCTCTGAGACCTGTACAGAGCCCAAACAGGTAATGAAGGCCTTTCACAACATGTATCTAGGGCCAAAGTGAAAGACAGATTCGGGATGCCGAATCCAGTCCCGATCACTC
>NW_009194355.1:6471-17223 GCF_000690835.1 Fulmarus glacialis
CATTCAGCTCAGGCTACGCGCAGCAGAGGCTTTAGACCAGCTAATCTATTTTTAGCAAGTAAAAGGCCAGCGAGGTAATTTTCAGCAAATAAAGATGAGACGTTATTTTGGTTTGCGATTTCCAGGGACTAATCCCTTCTGATGAATAAAGAAATGGGTATGTATGCATCTTAAACACTAAATGAAGTCCTCCGTTTGCCCAAATTATTGCACGTCAAGTTGCAGCTAAAAAGGCAGTATTCTCATCTCTCCATCAGGCTACTTCATTTGTTATAAATAAAACCTTGATGCAGACAAAGCCAGAAAACTTTCCCCAATACTGTCCCGATAACTTTCCCCAGACAGGCACAGATAGGTATTATTATGTTTGCAAATCACGTTTCTGACACTGAGCCTAACATGAAGAGAAAATAGCTTAAAACTTGACCAGAATCAATACCGAGACTGTAACAGAAATTGGAGTGTAAATTCAGGCTCCTATTTATTGTAACCTCAAAGTTTCTCTCAAATTCCTTCTTGGAAGTCATGCTTGCCCTACTTAGAAAGATACTAAAATACTTCTTGTATAACTGCTCAGGAAAAGCTGTACATAGGGAATAAACTACTGAGCTGGCCTTAATTTCATTTTACTCTAGTGTTCTGCAATATGACATATTTTACATCAGCTCCACTGCGTAAGATTCTTCTATCTATCAACTTAAAGAGAAAAGTTTGACATTAAATTTATTTCTTGGATAATATACTGGATGCTTCTGAAGTCTACACTGAAGCATGAAGTGATAGTGTCTGTTGAAGCCATCAGTTCTTATTGACAAGTCTGGTTAAATTATCAGGTTGTATGTAATTTTATTTGAGTGTAGGAAAATGAAGGTTATAGCCAAGAGCTTGGTGGGGTTTTCTTTCCTGAGATGATGATTTATTCATTTTGGCTTCAATAGCTACGGTGTCAGGCGTATTTTATATTTTTCCAACTTTGACACTTCAAACATTTGATTTCCCTTTGCAACTTCCAACCTAAAACATGTTTCCCATTATAGATATTCAAGTGACTGCCTTGCACACACTGACTCATGAGGCTGGTTTTTATTTTCACAAAATATATAACCCTATTTGAATAAAATACAGATGGTGTCCAACACATTAAACACAGCAAATTTGCCATTCCCTCCTTCATCCCCTCTGTGTTCCGTTCCCCAGATTTTCTGTGGCTGTATGAAACCTTATCAGCCTCAACAGCTCTGAGAGGACATGGCAACAGAAATTTGATGCCATTCATATTTGGTTTGCTACAATAAATAATGTGCAGTTTTTTAATTATTATTATTTTTCTGTAGGATTCTGCACTCGGAGCTCTGCTTTAGAGTGAGCTGCATGCCCCTTGGAAGGTACTGAATAGCCAGCTTCACACGGTCCTGTGGTAGAGTTTGAATTAAGGGCATTCAACATGGAATATGACACCAAATAACTTTCCTTCCCAGGTGACAGCTGGATCAGATTCAGCAGCCTCTTACATCGCCAAACAATTCGGAAGGAACAAAAATGCATACTAATCTGCATTATATACTAATAGTATAGTAAATTAACTGAGTAAATTAGTAAAAACTGCTGAAATTAGTTGAAGAAAAATTGTGCTGGGTTTGCTACGAAAGCATAAGGATCATAGTATACACACGCATAGAAGTTACTTGGAATGCACAAGATCCAGGTTTTTGAAAAAGATTCTATCAGCATCACTAGATGGCATTGGAGGGTGCTTTATCTCATCATTGGAGAAAGGTAGCTTTTGTCAGCAGTCCATAGTCATTTTTATTAGGAACACTAGTAGTTAAGGAATTTATTCCAAGCAAGCTGAAGGCATGTTCTATACAACTTTGGTGAGGGAATTGCAACACGAAGCAAGAACCAAGGCTGGCTAAGCAGTCACCGCACTGCTGCAGTGTCCTTCTGTCACACACAAGGGGTCCACCATCTCTAAGCTAGAACTGGAAGACTGAAATTCAGACAGAAATAAATTGCAGAGCGTACCGAAGAAACTGTGAACCGATATTACATGGAGTGGTGACTTCAGAGAGTTAATCTGTTCCTGAGATTTAGGGTGGAATTTTTGGTACCGCATATTTGTTTTTTCCCCACAGCAAATTATACAAATACTTATTATATAAACGGTATCTCTGTTTTTCTTACACCTTTTTTACTATAATTCTCATGTCCCTTTCCTATTACTTTTAGAATGAGGTATGTTTGCTATCCTGTGATATTTTTGTTTAGCATCAACATCCTCTTTGGAATTACCGCTACTTTTAGTCGCCTACACTTGTCCGTTGATTGTTACTGCAAAGAAGCTGTGCAGAATCAGTTGCATCACAACTACAGTGGTTTCTGAATTGCAAGATTATTATTGCACTTATGGAGTTCTCTTTTATTCATATTCTTTAGTAGTTGGCAAAAAGTAGCAAAGAGGAGTGTGTTCCCATATTAAACACATGATTCTAGGAGCTCGGTCTTTACGAAATGGATTGTGTATCAGAACAATTATAGGTCATGGAACATATGCTGCAATATAAGGCAGCAAAATGGTGATTTCTTTTCACATCTGCCACCTTGACCCATAATCTAAGTCATTAAACTTTTCAATTCTCCAGGTAGACTGTGCAGAGTCTGTTAGCAAATTCATTACCTATACGACAAAATGGGCATTATTTTTTGCCTCTGTAATATTCTCTCTGCTTAAGAGCTGTCTTTTATCTAAATTCTATAATGAATCAGAAATCAGAGCCATATACAGATGAAAATCTGACATTTCATTTAAGTGTTTCAATTCTTCAAACAGGCTTTAGGTTTGTCACTCTTGGGACTAAAGGCCAGGATGGTAAAACGTGTAGAAATAGTAGCATCCGCGCTCAATAACAGCTTGTGCCCAAGAATGAGGTAAGACCTGCTAGTAAGTCATGTAGGGTTTTTAATAGGTCATGAACTCACACAAAGCCAAGGTCTTGTATAAAACGTTAAGTACACTGACTTCTAAAAGTGCCACTGTGCCCCTGGTCATCTATTTGTCTAACTGGCTGCTCCACATTCCTTCTAGTGTATTTATAGAAAGCTGCAATTTGTAAATACCAATTTGTACCGTTATCTTCATACATGCCAGGTCCTTGCAATATCGAAAACTGGAAATTGTTCTTAGGACATACTTGGAAGTCAGCGCAAGGATGATAAATAAGAATGGCATTATACCTGTTAAACAGTGAGTGTAAATGTGTAGAACTCTTATTCCTTTCCTGAGATTATTTATTAAATAGTGTGTCTTTAATTTGCTGTGCCTTGCTAAAGCTTCCATCTTGAAGTAAGGGAACTCTTTATGTTGTCGTTGTTTAACTCTCACAGGAACTTACACACATGCTCACGCACACATGTGTGTGTATATATGGGAAAATCAGTGGTTTTTCCTCACTTATATGGTCCAAACATTTAGGTCCAAGAGGCAGCTTTATTTAGCTCCTACTCCAAAGCTACTTTAAAATCTAACAGTCTGATTCCGGTTTATGTGGACATAAATCAAGGATTAACAGAATTACAGTGGTAGAATCAAGCTAAGTAAGATCAGACTCTGGCTTTATCATTTCAAGTAGCCATCGGATAGTTTAGTCTTCCTTCTTAGCCTCACAGTCATTTGCTGAAAAACTGTGGTTAGCAGGGATTTTTTGTTTACAAGCCACAATTTCTAATAAATGTGTTGTTTGCCCTCTGGCTTGACATCAAAGACAGTTTCATAACGAGGGTGGCTCCTACTGAATTATATTTCCCTTCAGTTTGCATGGGGAAGCGGAGCACCTATTATACAAAGGCAATTGTTGACTGCATGCAACTACAAAGGGAAGAGATACAACGTCTTGTTTCCTCCATATTTTTAAAATGCAGCTCTTAAAAGCATCCCTGTCAACTTGAAAAAAGTAACTTGTACTTACTTGCAAGCAACTTGCTCGTTAGAGTTAAAATGCCAAGGTCCATGTCTGTGCTGAAGGATGGATGTGGACCCTACGTGCCCTGGGAACTCTCAGAGGCGGTCAGCCCAAGTCAGCGCAATGTGCCTCGCTCCTGCTTAAAGCTCAGAGAGAGAAAAAAATACATTTTCTTAAAAAAAAGGATCAAATTATCACATCTCTAAAAACATTAAGCAGAGTATGATTGTAAAGTCTTTATATCCTGCCTGCATTTCACATATCTTCCTCTTCTTCGTTGAGCCCCATTTTCTTCTTTCTGCAGTCGATTGATGAAAACTTCACTCGAGTCTTTTCAACCCGAATCTCTTTGGCTTCTTTCAGCAGTGTTTCACATTTCAACCAAAAGGTTAGGGATATGTTTTCCTGGAAAAACTTGTGAACAGTCTTGCACTCCATTTTTCCTTTTTTTTTCCTCCTAGTAGTAGGTTTTAGTTAGTCTTCAAAGAATTTAGTGCTAAAGAATACAAGATAAGGCGCTCTCTACCAAAGTTTGAACATCCCTCTATTCACATATTTCTTTCTGACAGGCAACATAGCATGATCTCTGGATGTTCGCTATCACCTTCCATATGCTTTGAATTACAAGTCCTCTAAATCATTTGCTTAATCTAAATTATTATCAACAAGAGTGTCTTTTTTTCTCTAAATAGCAACAGCGCATGAAGGCGCGGGGCCTTATAAACATTAATAGGGTCAGCACCCCACATCCACCAGTAGAAGTGGAATAACCATATATATTTTGCCTCTCTGCAATTCTCCTTGTAATGCATGCCTCCCGCATGTCCCCAGGTTACAGCAGGCTGTGGGAGAGGAGCAGTGCAGGACAATCCCGCAGGGAGCTGCTGGGGCTCTGCGCTCCGTAACCGTAGCAGAGAGAGCCCACGTGGGTAGCTCCTGTTTTTCAGGATGCTTGTCTGTGACTGCCTGATTAGTCACTAAGTCGACTCCTTTGCTCACCTGGCATGAACACAAGGCTGCATTGACTTATCACGAGCGGTGGTACAAGTTGATAAGGTGAAATTCAGAGGCTGGGACAAGGTCTTCACTCTGCACCTACCATGGTGAGGTCCTGCTCCAGGACAGCGGTCCCCAGCAGTTAACCACACCACATACAGTACTGGCAATAGGAAGACCTGCCTTCACTCCGAGCTGCTGTCGTCCCTGCACCCCACTCCTTCTCATAAATCTTACGGGAAACTTGGTGGTCACGGCTGGCAGAAGTACTAAGCAAAATGCCTTAGTGAAGCAGGGAGAGGCAGGGCAAAGCACGTTAGGAGTAGTTGTACTTACACTGAACCCCTTTATCTCATGTTGGAAGAACATCTCCCTGACGTTCTTCACCAGTGCCTCACTGCCCACCCAACCCCCTTCACTCTCTATACAAACTTACCGAGCTCCTCAGCTGGCAACAGAGCCCACTTGTTTTCAGGCTTTCTCTCAGGGTGACGAATGCTCGTGGTAGTATCACTAATTTCACCACAGATTTCTTTCAGATGTGATGCGAGTTGTAGCAACCTGTTTCTGGAGCTGAATACGTGAGACCTCAGCTTTCCACTTAAAAAGACACATTGAAGCTGGGGAGAAAGCTTTCTCAGAAAAATGACCAGAGAGAAAACAGTAGGCTCAGGCAAGATACAGAAACATAGAAAAATAGAAGAACACATTTTTATTTTGGTCTAAGCAAAGACCAAAGCTCTCAGCATGTCTCCACTACATCCTTCGGGATGTTGGGCCAGAAGCGATGACGAGCAGTGCCCGCTTCATTGCCTGGAAGTGGTGGGGCTAGTGTCACCCCTTCACCAAAGCACCATGGAGCGGGAGGGCAGCTCTCAGAGGCGCTCTGAGCCGCAGCCCGGCCGGGGCATCGTGGCGCTGGACGGGACCGAACGCTCAGCGCAGCCCCGCGCAGAGCCGCAGCACCCACCGCTTCACACAGCTCTCACTTCTCCAGACGAACTCAACATCCTGTTTAGCACTTCATTTTGTGCACAGCCAATGGGTTTTTCACTGAGGAAATAAGCTCTCCCTGTTCAGCGTGACACATACATAAATACGTATACACATAGACACACGTGCATGCGCGCACGCAGACGTCAGGCGTTTAAAGCCCTGTGGGTCTCTTCTTTCACATTTCTACCCTGTGGCTTAAGGAAGCCAGGAAATGTAAAAAGCAGTCAAAATGTTAGGTGAAAAAAAACAGATAGAAATGCCTTTTCCACAGAAAACATGGAGCAGCTCCCAGGCTAACTGGCCCCGACCTGCCAGCTCACTTTGAGCCTTGCTTCCTCCTCCTCCTCCTCCTCCTCTGTGGCTTCTCAGGCGTTTCCATGCCACAAGCGCCAGGCAGGCACTTTGCTGAATCAGACCCACTGCTGCCAAAGACACTCTCTCCCCATAAATCCAGACTTTTGCCAGTGCTTATTACAGCTATTAAATTCACTTATTGTAGTATCACGCCTCTCTTATTAAGATTTTAATCAGCATTTCCATTGGAAAGCCTTACTCTCAAAGAGTTATAAAACTGCCTGTATAAAGTTGATTACCGCTGAAATTTAGAATCCAGCTTCTTGGCTCACGGCTACATTTCTTTCTTGCTTACTTGATCTCTGTTTGCAAAAGCTGATGTAAATTGGGTTGGCAAGTTTGTTTAATTCCAGGGATAAACAATTCCTAACTTAAGAGGCATTTTTTTCCGGTGCGCGGAAAGTGATGGAATGAAATTATCCTCAGTTACCTGCCTACAACATTAAAAGAATTACCCTGATATCTTTTTTTTTTTTCTTTTAAATGTTCATTTTTTTTACCTAGGAGTGCAACTAAAGAATTTAACCGTTCACATTGTTTTTAAACGCTGAGTGTTTTTGGAGCAGTGTACAGTGCCTAATGGTAAGGCAATCATGGGAGGTTAAAGACTTTCAAAATACATACCAGCACCTCAGTGCCAACAAGCCATATCACTTCAATGAACTGTGCAGTATGTGTTGGCATGATTTACGTAGCAATTTTAAAAGAATCTGTAGTGTTTGTTTATTACCACAGCATGATTGATGGGTTCCTAAGTGCTCGGTGACACAATCAGCTGAGCTATTACGGCTGGGAGTTTGATAATTTGCGAGTTACAGCCATTACAGCATGTCATTTCAGTCAATTGCCAGAAGTCGTTAGGGTATCGGTGACCTCAGAGAAACGGTGGTGAGACGAGACCCGCTGCCGACGGTGTCACCATCTCTCCTGCGTGTTCACACAGGCTATGAGCACTTCCACCCAGCCTCCCTGGCTCTGCCGCTCTCCTTCTCGGACCCTCCTTGGTAAAGCCCAGTAAGAAAAACCACCATTTAGCCCGATGAGTAATTCCTTCAGGTTCTGCTCTCATTCTCATCCCTTCCAAATGTTAAAAGACAGGTCCCGATGTGACTCAAACTACAGAGAAAGAAAGGCTGCTCAAGCCTTGTCTTCCAATGGTGACTTGCTTTGCGACAGGCAACCGCGTAGACAAAGCTACCGTGTACCCCCAGAAACACACCCCTTACTGGGAGCCACCGGAACAACCTCAGTTCCTTCCTGGAAAAAATATCCCAGGCTTAAGTTTACTACAATACATTATGGCTAAGTCTTCACTGGATATAGGCATTTATTTGCAACACAAAAAAATCGAGTATGAAAGAACTTGTATTTATCTTTTATTTTTTTTACAAAAATAAACAATTTGAGAAACAAAAGCACATTTTTCTTCCTGACTGTACAAACTACAAAACAGTATGACATTGGTCACTTTAGCATTTACTTTATTGCTTTCACTGAAAGCAAATTCTCTAGACACACCATGCCTGTAAAATGCATTTTATATAGAATTAAGGCTAGCAATCATTTGCCATTATTAAGGTCATTTACTTCATTCACTCTAAGAATTAGCAAGCGGTGCCTTAGAAAACCAAGGATTTGATGATAAAAAATACGAATAACTGCAAGATAGTCATTAAACTAGTACTGTTCCACCAGCTGGATTGCTTTGCCAGTCTGTCAAAGATGTGGCTTCCTGAACAATTCAAACTTGATTCAACAAAAGTCTTAAGCACAGGCTTAATTGTAAGCATATGCTTAGGCCTACCCCTATTCAGCAAAGCACTCGGCACTTGGGTAAGTCCCTACCCTTTCAGTGGGACTATTCATATGCTTATGTGATTTGCTAGACCTACAAAATGGCTCTTTTAAATTAAAAATGAAACCTTATGATAACATTGGAAGCAAAAATGAAAATTAGCTACAGTCTTGCAATTCTAAACATAACCAATTCCTTCCTTTTGACAAATACGCCAGCATTGCATATTTGATAGCTTTAACACAAATGCTGATTGTCTTCAGAAACGTTTGCTATTCAGCTTACAAACTGATATGCTTCAGTTACTCTGTTGTGATTGTACGTGCCCAAATAAATATCAGCGCAGAGGATACAGACTTCCCATAGAAATGATCAACTTTCATCCCTGTGTGCACATGCACAGGTCAGAAACATTATGCTAACCTTGGTTAGAAAAGCCAGAGCTGCCAGCTGATTTATAACCAAAATTATACCCTAACAGTGTATCATATTTTGTATTTTGCTTTGTTTTAAAAAAAAAATCACATTTTCAAAATGTTGTTTTATTGCACATTCATCCTGGTCATGCAGGTTATTTCTTTAAAGTTTTGTTTAGCACTCTATAGATTAGAATGAGTAATAGTGCAATTATCTCTCCGGCCACAGCCGCCTTATACCTAACAGCTGCCTATATTTATACACAAACAGCTCTTGTCACTCACGCGTCAGACTGAGCCACTTTAGCTGTCAGTCTGTCACCTTCACGTATGTTATCTTGTCAGGATCAGGCATGATATGATTTGAGGCCATCTTGAAGAAGACAAGCTGCCGACCTGCACCGAATAGGAAAAGGCAGGGGTAGGAAAAAAAATTACTTAGCAGTGATGAGCAAAAGGTTGCAAACTTCAAAATAGTGACATTTCATATTCTTCTTCAATCTATCCATTCTTCAGGCAACCCGAGAGTGAACTCTTTTCTTAACTTCACCTGGTATAAAACTGAAGTGCTTTCGTCTAAAATGACACTGAATCTCCCCTGCTTTCAGTATGTTTACTCTTACCTAATTATGGTCAAGATTCGGCTGTGCACAGCTAACACGGTAAATGAAGGAACGGTCTGAAGATTTTAATACAAATTTCACATGGTCTTTAAAAAACGTATTAAAGACTCTCCCACTAATAAAAACAGGCTTGCGTTCAGGGCATTCATTTGATTGTACGGAACCAGAATCATCTTTGCGTGCTTGAATCTTTGCAAAACTGATCAGTGCAATGTATGTTCAACACGACTTTCTCTGAAATAGCTCTTGCTGATCACTTCACAGCTCTGGGTTTTAAACAAGCTGGAACAAGGTTTCTACTCCTCACACAAAAAACATCAGCAAGCGCTAACAGCCTGGGCAGCGTAAGGCACCTGCCACACAGACATCCGAGGCCAGCGGGGGCTGAATTCGGTGAGGTTTCACTCAGCGGTACGCAGCGCGGTTCTTGTATCTCTCCCCGCGTGCCGACCTGGCACCTTACCCACCCCCTGCCTCCCGCTGAGTACCTGCCGTCCCACCGACCCGCACTGTCGTTGCCTTTCCTTGGAGCCGAGGCCACAGAGGGGTTTTCCACAGCTATTCAACCTCTGCCTTCCCTCCCTCTGAACTTCGGAAAATCAAATGCTATTTACTCCCAGCCTGCCTCTCTAGGGGGCTCCCATAACACTATTTTCTTAAAAAGTATCACACAGCAAACGGGATGCCTCAAATACTGAGCAAATTTCCATGCTGCAGATCTCAGGGACTCGAGTGCTTATGCATCAGGAGCAACAAGGTAAAGGGAATGATAAATAAGACTAGAAATATTGCTAATACATCTCATTTGCTTTTAATATTATAATCTGAGACAGGAGCTGCTCTGAACTTCCTATGAATTTCCCTGTGCCGTAACAATTGCTTTTTTAGTGTATTAATTAACTTCAATAGTCTGACTATAAATAGTCTGACATGATGACCTAGAAGTCACCAGTTAGCAACAGGCAAGCTTAATATAAATTAGTTTTTTCTAGGTTCCACGGAAGTCTCTGTTCAAACCTCTCAGAAGCACAAGAAATGCAGAAAGCCATAGCAGTACACTGCCTAAAACACTCTGAAACGTATGAACTGTCTAAAGTTTCTACTAGTTTGTGATGCTTTCAGAGCTGGGGACCTGCTAGACATGTATATAAGCCTGGCTTTGGTGTGTATTTAGTTGTGCTTAGCTGAGCAACATAAAGCACCCAACTGCACGCAGGGTAAATTTTGACTTTAAGGTTAAGACATGTTGTGATCGCAGATGTACAGACAGAAAGCTGAGCCTCAGAGCCTAAACAACTTGCCACACTGAAGTCTGTGACGGAGCGATGACTTCAATCAGCTTTCCCAAGGGGTGGCTAGCATCAGCCACCCTTCCTCTCAAAGACAGGAGCGGGGCAGCCGACCCGGCCCTAGCAGAAAACAGCATTCGCAGGCAGGGAAACAGCCCTGTACGTGTTGAGACAACTCACCCTGACTTCAGTGGGGGTTTTATCTTGGGGGAAGATTACGAAAGAACACGGATTTGGTCCACTGCACCTTATAAACACAAACATGTCTTTTTTCTTTACCCTTCAAGGGGTGCAGTCCGCCCGGGGGAACCCTGCCTGCTGAGC
>NW_009194356.1:0-10462 GCF_000690835.1 Fulmarus glacialis
GGGATGGTGGGTAATGAGAATGTATTGGACAGTGCGGGACCTGAGCATGATGTAAACAGTGTGGAATAAGGGGTGGATACAAGGAGGCATCACGACAATAGGCTCATGTGTGAATACAGATACAGATAATTCATGTTGCGCTGTTGCAAGAATTCATATCAGAAAAGTTCAAGCAATATGGAAACACAAGTGCTTTTGAACACTGTAAATGAGCTCTCTCTTTTGAGGCCCTGTTGAAAGGAAATTAAGCCTAATTTAAGAGTATCATATTATTATTAAAATAACTTCATAAAATAACATCACTTACATAGCAGAGGGCAAAAGTTGTGGGGAGGGGCCTGCAGATTTACCGAGGTCCATTCAGTTGCGTACGGTGGAGATACTGGCAACTTGGGTTCCTGTTTTTAAAGCAGCACAGATGGTCAGATAAAGGAACAGAGAAAGAAATAAAAAGTCCTGATATTTTTAACAGATGTTAACAACACTTACTTGATTTTTGATTCTTATTTAATTTTTAAATTTCTAGAATCAATATGTGCCACTAACAGGGCAAGGCCAGTGAGCCCAAATGCCAGTGCCATTCACACTGGTGATGATCCTGATCTTTCTGACTGCTTCTTGAGGTGAGGCATATGATCTTTTATGGGTTTTGGTTTTCTTTACTATGCACCTGGAGTTCACTGTAGCTTGCTGGAGTGCTTCGTGGCTTGTGGTGACTGGAAGGGAGCAGTGGTCCTCCATGGTAACTGTGATTGCTGGGGACTGGACTTGAAGTGATCCATAGCTAGATTATGTCTCTCCCTGAAGTTACCATCTCCGTTTTCCTGTCCTATGTCATCTAAATTACTCAGTGACTTTTCTGTCTACTAGCTAGAAAAGTATCTTGAAGTTCATAAACATTGTCAGGACTGGTTTTAAAGATGAGACCCAGACCCAGGAGGGAGCAAGACAGCGGTAGGCAAAGGCTTGTCTCAACTGTTGCGTGTGTCAACCGCAGCTTTGGCTCTGCTAAGAGGTCAGATACTCTTCTGGTCCTGTCCTGTTGTGGCTCTGGATGGAAGAAGAGTGTCTGTCCCTGAAAACCTGCTCTTTCAGTCCCCCACTGCAGCCTCTAGTGAGACTCAAATGCCATGGAGAGTGCTTGTACATCTCTTCCTTGCGTGTTTTACGTGACCTATTGTCAGGTGAAGAGAAGTCTGAAGTCTTGACCTGATCAGAGGCATGAGTTACAAATGTCCCACTCGGAGTCAAACCTCCGACTCCAAGGTGTGCATGAGATGCATGGAAATCAAAGCAAAATTTTAGCTCTCAGACTGTGTCTTCTTCAGACTTGAAAAGTAGGGCAACATTTTTTGACTTTGATAACTTTTTTCTGTGAAGAACATGGGATGAAACACACTGAAATTATAGATGAGCTGGGGCTTGCATTAGGCGGTGCCAGTACAATCATCGCTGGTGCCAGCGCAGGCTCTGAGCTGACAAAGGCTGACTTCTAAGAGGAACTCTGAAGACTGCAGAGAGAATTGAAGTTATACACAACCATAAATATTTAATTCCTATTATTGCATGCTGAGAATTGCAGCACTGTCTGCAAAACACTATAAAACATAGCAGCGTAAAACATATCAGCAATGCAAATATGCTGTAAATATTATAGGGAAAACACAAGCATAAAATTAACTCTTAAGCTTATTTATAACTATAGACCTCAGGATTCTCTTGTGCATTGTGGTGATATGTCGTAATTATACCAGCAGTTCAAAATGACCAATTTTCTCCTGGCATAAAATATGTTGCGATTTAATTAAAGCAGAAAGCTAATTTAAGTGGAATTGAGAAAGTCTAAATCAGTTATGAAGAATGCTATTAGTAGATTTTAAAATCTAGCAAAGTTAGTCAAGTTGTATAGCACCACATTTTCTCCTTTTTAATGTAAGAAGAAAGATTAGTTCATCATTGTTTCCTATGGTTCAAGGAGGGTAATTCACAAAATTTGAGGAGGTAACATTTTCAATCATTAAGATGTAATAAAATAATCACTCAGACTTCAGTGGCATTTTGGCAGAAACAGGTACTTCTTTTCATTGAAAACAGAGGTAGCCCAGCCAAAACCTGTGCCTTTGGTTTTGGAAGTGCTGTGCCAAATCCTTAGGAAAGCTGTCATTTATTTTCCTCATGCCCCCATTCTGCCCTGTAAGCCAGGTTTCCCAAAAGCAATGATTTTCACGAGTGAGGGGGAATGACGTCTTCAGGCATGACGGGACATGCAGTTGGACCACAAGCTTGGCCTACAGCAGGGGCAACGCAAGTCATTCTAATGACAGTTACTAGTTCTGCTTTGCCAGTGTTTTTGATGAAGATAAAATCTTTTTTATTTGAGATTTTGCTTTTCTGTAGCAAAAGTCAGGAATTGTAACCTGGTTTTCAACTCTTTCTGTTTTCAATCAAATTTCTTATCAGTAGTTTTAAAGAGTTCTCCTCCATTGCCCTTGTACTGACCTACACAAGTTGTGCATCTGGATTGGTGGTTACTTTACAAATATATCAGTATGTTAAACCTATTGATCAAGTAGCTAGTGAAAGTGCTAGAGGTGCATTTATTATTCCTGAATGTTATGATGTGACAGTCTTTCCAATTGCCAGAGAAGAACATTGTGTCTTCTCAGTACACATCCTTTCTTCTGCTCTTCCCTGCCCACTCAGTGGCTTGCTTATAGAAAGCTAATGAATGCTCAACTGAAATAAGGACATTATCAACTTTTCTAGGTGAGGAAAACTCCCCGGGGGATAGTTTAAGAGGCTGGAGCTGCTAACAGAAGTCATACCAGTGTGGCTTCGAAGAAGTCCTATGGGCCAGGGAGCTGAGGTCTGGTAGGGTCAGAGGGGCAGGACCAAATCTTTGCTGATCTGTGATTTAGGGGCTTAGATTTCTGCCTGTTCATAACAGGGATGGAGAAGTGACCATAAATCCTCAAAAGCCCTAGGATGTATCTTCTCAGGTCATGGCCACAGGCTACTCTAGAAGACACATAGTGTAGTGGAATAGCTTTACTGCCCAGCCCTCTTATGGTATCATCAGACAAATGCAAAATCCTGAGTTGAAGTGGTTCAAAAGGTTTTCAGCGCAGCAGCTGTGACTGCTTACCTTGCTCTCATACTGAAAGTTGTTTGCTGAAGCTGTTCAGGGTGTGGGGGTGGTGATTTCTACCTCAATATCAGTGCTATCTCAAACTGTCTGAGTTGGAATAATCCAAGCCACTGCACTTTGTACTAAACTGGACCGAGAATATGTGCAAAACCATTCACTACATCTCAGATAACCTCTAGTTGAGCAGTAGTAATTTCGCTGCTTACAGTCGTGTAATATAGCTGGAGTCTTTATAAGCTTCTAACAGCAAAAAGTTACATTTGGCATTGTTATTTATACCAGGTATATGAATAAAACAAACGATGTTAGCTAAAGTGATTTTCCAACAGAAATACATCTATGCTGTCAAGTCTAAAAATGTCGTATGATCTCATTTCTTCTCTCCCTTGTTTTCTCCCTCTCTCCCCTCTTCCCTTCCTCCTTCCCCATATATACATAGAGATGATTATACTTGGAGTATTATTATATTCCAAGAGTGGACCTTGCCTTAGATGAGGTGACAATAAAACCCCACTACAGGGAAAGAAAACTCCAATAGGTATTCCCACTAAGCAATTTAACTCAAACGTCTGCATGCTTTCACTTTTTGTAGTAAATCTGTGTCAGTCAGACTAATTCTGAATGTTCCTGCTTCTGATGGACGGTCTCACCTACAAACACCACTCTCTGGCTTCATCATTCAACAGTTTCTTTCTCCTGTAACAACAAAAAAATTATCCTAGAAGTTTTTAAAATGCTATCTAATGATTGGTCATATGAATTCATAAGTTAATTTAAAAAAACTGTGCTTGGAAGCTGGTAGAACTTCAATGACCATTTAATGGTCCAAGCTTAAGAGGGTGTAAGTTCTCAGTATCTTTTATCAGCAAAGAACTTTTCAGTGTTCAGACAAGCTGCTTTGCAGCACTCAAGCAAAAAGCCAGCCACGCTAAAGTGAAGCCTTACAATGCTTCAGAACTGAATTTTAGAAATAATAGTGGTAATAGTGAATCTTCTCACAGGAAACAAAAACCTTGCTCATGACTTTATATATCTTGCTGAGAAGATGCTTTTTCAAGGCTTGCATGAAATCAGCTAATGGTGTGCTGTCAAGGCTCTGATTTCATTCAGCAATGGTTTATATTAATTTTAAAAAAATTTACTATGAACTGGCTTAATCTAAACTGAGAGAAAATGCTCTTAATTTAAATAACACTGTCTACAGATGATTGTGCAATAGTGCGATATTGGCTATGAAGTTGATTTAATTTAATTGGTACAGCCAGTCCTTTGGGGCCCTCATTTTAGGAGACAGCGCTATGCATTTCTTTTGCACAGCACCCTCGACTTCCATTCCCCAGGACTCATTTGCTACATTTATTTGGCAGGAGGAGCAAGCTTCTGTGTTCAACTCCTGTTCTCCAGCCGCTAATCCTTCTGGATTTGTCTGCAATTTTGACTGCAAAACACCGTCAGGGTACCCAAGCCAAACGAGCTGACTCGGCACAGGAGACAGCTTTGCCCTAGCAGCGTGCAGCTTTAGGTAGGGGTGTTCACCCAGCTGAGAAGTGACTCCAGCGTGACGGAGGGCAGCACACTTATGTTGTGGGCCCTGCTCATACCTGGCTACGGTGCTTTGGTATGCAGGTGCATTGCAAAAATGTCCCATTACAAGTAGGTGTATGAACGCATAATTAAACCTTAGCTGGTATTTAGACTCTTTTATTTACTGTAAAAAAGCCTGTAGTGTGCAGCATACTTCTAATGTCCTGAGATTCCTGTTAAATATTAATTTACCAGCAGGTTCTGAATTTACACTCCAGGTAAAAACTTGTACGTTTGACATTACAGTTTAAACTGGTGCTTGTTGCAAGTCACTCAGAGATGGTGGATTTTTCTCTTTCTTCAGTTTACTTTTCCACAGGAAAAATGATGAAGTTTTGGCCAGTGGTAAAGACAGGGGATATTTTTACGTGATTCTAAAAGTCCCCCCCAGGGTCTCCAAGGCTGCCTGTTGGGAGAGTCCTTGTTGCTGGTGATAAGAAAATGATATTACATAGTTAGTCTTAAAAATTAGGGGAATGTATCTACCGTCTGCTCAGAGCTGGCCCTGCTTCAGGCTCTGCCAGGCTAAGAGCTATGGAAGACCCTTTCGAACTGATGGGAAATCATTAGTAACAAAATTTATAGGGATGAAAATGAACTACTGTGATTTTCTGTGGTTGGTCCATTTGTTAATGCCAAGAGCTGTTCAGGCTGTGGTTGGTTCACGGTCTACCTGCCAGAATGCTGCCCTGTGCTGGTGCCAGTCAGCCAAACTGGTGTTAGCCCAGCTGCTGCTTTGTGCATTCAGCTTAGGAGACACAGTATACGCTCCTGCTTTTCCTTCACCCTATGGTAGATGGGGAGGCACCTTTTTCTGCTTGTGTTCTGCTGGATCCTTCCTCTCCCTGGGAATGTGGGCCTGGGTTTCAGGTCCTTATGAGCTGGGATGTACCTGAGGTGCACAGCTGGAGCTGAGGAAGAGGGTCACGTTCCTGGCTTGCAGAAGAGTTGTTACTGCTCAGATCTTCTAGTCTTCACTCCTTTTACCCTTTTAGCCTTTTGCTTCCTTGAACTCTGTTCCTGCTGGTAGCAACTCTCCTGCCAGCCTTAGGTGATCCCGTTTTTCCGTACACACTCAGGGTTGTCATCCTTTAGCTCCTGTGCCAACACCCTGCCAGCCTGTTATTATTTGCAAAACTTAGAGGTGAAAGTCCACAGTAAAATATCAAAGTAGCTAATGTTAAGTTTCCTCCCTGAAAAGCGTTTCCTCCTTTTTTGTTTTGAAATATAATGGCCATGCAGCTCCGAAGTGTTTTCAGGACTAACTGAGTGGTTTCAGGATTGCTCTTGTTCCAGGAGAGGATCCAGTACCCAAATCCTTATTTGAGGGCTGAGATCTAAATTAGGAATGCTGGCGTCTCTCAGTTCACTGATATTAATGAGAAGTTTTCAGAGAGCTCCCTGGCAGCACCCAGTCTTTTTCCAGCAACAACACGTGTGGATATTTATTCAAGACACTTCCTTTTGGGGCTTATTCTACCACTGCCTTTTATTGCTCTTGTTTCTCTAACTTTTTTCCTATTTCTTTTCCCTGCTTGTTTCTCTTCTGTTTTCCATCAGCTTCTTTTTAAATTTCCCCTTCTCAGAGGGTTTCACTGACCACTCGCACTCTTTTCTCCCACAGCGTTCAACCCCCAGATTGCTGGTGCTGACACTACAGTGCTATAACTAAACCTACTTTTGCTAAAACCAAATGAGCAAAATTAAATGCACATTAGCTCGGCATTTCAGGCTGCCTGTGGACTGCATCTAACAGCTCCAAATCCATTAGTGCTCAGCCAGCAGTAAAACACTTTTCGTCATATCCGTGAGAGTTAGAAACGCATATCAAAAATCATGCGGTTAAGGCTCCTGATGATCCGAATGCCTCCTCCAAGCCTCGTAAATATGTAAAGTTGTCATATATTTCATGCTCATAATTTGCCGTGGACATGAACTACCAGTTTCTGCTTATGTAAGTTGAAGCAGAAATGAGAACTTTCTTTTCTTTTTTTTTTAATTTCAAAGTGTTTTTCAGGAAAGAGGATGGAAAGAATGGGAAGAACACTAAGTGAAGGATGATTTGTACTTTTGCTTTTCTTTTTTTTTTTTTTTAAAAACCTAACTTTCCTTCCCAGGTGGCATTTATCGGCTAATAGGCTGACTACTCACTTTTATCAGCTGCACTGTCACAGCTGAATACCTCCTCAAGTCAGGGTGGTGACACTTGTTGTGTGATGTCTGCTGTGTTTCGGGGTGCCCTGGGGACCCAGCTGAACAATTTCAGCGCTTACAAGGAATCTGCCATTGCTTGAGGTGGAACATCAAGAGCGCATATAGAAACCAGGAGGCAAACTGTAATATAAGCTCACCTGGGGGTTACACTTGACCTAACGTTTCATCCAGTTCTGCATAATGGAATTGAGAGAGAGGTGCTTGATAGCACTAATTAGGAACTGGGTATTAAAACTGGTATCTCTAAGCAGCAAATACAGTTGCAACAGAGAGGATTAGAGGAACAGGCACAGTTCAGAACTGAAATAGTCATCTAATTATTTCCAATTCCAGTTATGCCCAATGCTCTGAACTGAGTGTTTAGCAGCACCTAGTGTGTCTGTTACCCTCTGAGCTCCCCCAGCAGCAATAGTTTTCACTCACTTGAGAGATTGTTTTTTAGGAGATCCTAAACTCTACAGTGAAGCTGCCCATGCTGTAAACACAGGGGCAGAAGAACAACCCCAAAGAGTCAAGTAATTTCCATGATATCTGTGGCAGGTGGAACTCTAAAATTGCTAGCTTTAACATTAAAAATCACAAACCCAAAATTGAAACTTTTGTGGACAGGTGATAACCAATACACAATGTCAGCAAAATAATAATGTTGTCAATAAAGATTCAACTGAAAAATACTAACAGAAAATATTGCATCTTCCTGGAAGCTGTACTAATGCAAAAATGGTAAGCAAGTCTTCAGTGTTTTGCACTTCTACTGGGGTTTTATGCAGTTCAACTTTGAAAACCCATATGTACATGAACAATTTTTGAGAGTTTTATGTTTTACTTTATGCAAGTATGTTTTGAATACACATACACTCATACTTTGTGGAATACTCTCCAAAGGTGATGCAGAGGACCCAGTATAGAAAGAATAACATTTTTTATTGTGTGAATAACTCAAAAAGTGATGAGCCAAGCATTATATAAATGTTAATTTTAGAGACTTGTGTGTGATTAGGCAAGGTTTAAATGTCCTGCAGAAAAGCAGTGGGTTTTTTCATCATAATTTTTAAAATGAATTTGTGTTTTTTTCTATCAGGAAAGACAGATTCAGTGTTAACTAATGAAAACACAATTGCTGTAGGCAGAATTCATCCTTACAAGAAGGATATGGAGAAGGGAATGGATGTTTTGATCCCTGGAGAACTGAGTAGATGCATGTGCTTGTATTATCCATCTAGTGTGTGCCTCTGTCTTTCACGTAAAGCGTGCTGTGTGCTTTGCTGGAGCACCACCTTGTTCCCAGGAAATGAGGATGAACTGGAAGCTTCACTTTCTAGAGCCCCGAATTCTCTACAGCTTTTGTGATCGCAGAAGTGAAAGAGTTTGTTACAGATATTTTTCCTTTCCGTTTTTGTTATCTTTTGGCTTTGGTATCCCTCCGGCAGCTAGTGTGCTGGATACAACATGGATACAAACTCCTTGCTGTTCAAGACGATGTTAGGTTGAAAGATCGGGCTTGCAAAGCCAGTTTCGGACTGCGGTGTTAGTGATGTGTTTGCCCTCTGTGCTCGATGCGGCTGAAGTGGCAGTCGGTCAGCCGTGCCCTCCTGCAGGCCCCGGAGCTGCAAGGTGGCCTCGTGGCATGCGTGCTGCGCTCAGGAAGGCATCTTCCAGCCGTCCTGGTCGGCAGAGATTGCTTAGCCTGACTCATGTTGTTAAAGATCCTGGGAAGTTGGATGATGAACAGCCCAAATGGAGCTGGATTTGGCCAAGAGAGTGGACTATGCCTGAGGGGATTTTCTTTGTTTTGTTTTACTTGTTCAGATACAAATGAAAGTACAACAAATGTCATAGAAGCCCATGGGAGCAACCTTCATCTCATCTGGGTTTGCTGTTTGAGACCTGATTAACCATGAAGAGTTACTGCAAGAGTAACCCCTTGCTTGTGAAAACACGATCTCTACTGGCATGCTTCACTGTGCCAGCTTGCACATTAAAGAAGTGAATGGGGGTGGAGAATATCTAGAGGCAGTGCCTGCCTAATGTTTTTTTTAATTCAGTCATGGTCCTGGTCCTCACAGCATGCTGTTACAGTGGGTGGCACAACACATTTATCCATTTTTAATGGTGAAATGCAGTTTAAACAGAGAACAGGTTGAAATCCTATGCCTCCCTATGTCAATGAAAGCACTCAGTAAGTTCAAATAGCCTAGTATTTATTCTCCCCCTCAGGCACCAAAATTTAAAAAGAAACAATCACTTTTTTTCAATTGTATCTTGCAGAATCATTTCCATATTCTGTAGCTGAGATGTAAATGTGATGGATGTGATGATGTACTGAGTTGACCAACAAGAGCACATTAAGTAGCCATAATGAAACTTGAATTAGGTGCTTGGGTATACTTGTTTTGTCTAATTTTTTTACTTATGATCCTGCCTTACCATAATCTGTGTGCTCCACTGTTCTTATTCTCCCATACCTCTATGGAGAACTTCTGTCCCTTCCTTAAAATGGGTGCTCAGTCATACATGCAATTGGATACGTCCTGTAAAGAGTGTTGCTCATACAATAAGCAAAGAAAATGGAAGAAAACAACCTGCAAACCACAAGCGTGTTGAAGACAGAAACAGGAGTTCACATAAATTAAGCTTATTTGAGGAAAATGTCCGTTCTCGGAAGTAAAGATAACCAAGTTGAAGACAAACCTGTGCTGTGTTATTTCAGCCCGTATTCAAAAGATGAACTAACAGCTCATTTTGAGGGCCCGATTCCTATGCTGATGCAGGTTCAACACATTTCTCTAAATGTTGGGCAAACTGCAAGTTGTATCGAAACAGTGGGATGCTGATACCTAAGGCTGCACCCAGAAATAGATGAGTGGTTGTGAACATATAGAAAGGCAGATTTACTATATGTAATATTTTTGCAATGGTCCAAAATGGTGTGATATGAAAATCAATGGATTTAATAATTCTAATGAGAAAAGTGATAAAGATTACTGATTTTAATGAGTTCTTAGAGGAGAGGCTGAAGCCTTTGATTCTACTATTTGTTCACATATTTTAGAGAACAGGCTCCTGCTTTGCACACACACGTAGCATACTAATAAGGTATTATTTTCTGCCTCTCAGATCTCTTTTGACTTCAAATATATCTATTAGCACCTTTACAGCACAGCTTATGCATATCCCAAGCCTATATGATTAACTATTTCTACTGTACTGTTTGGTGGGTAGCATTGCAAATTACAGAAAAATGCAGGGAGGCAGGGTTTTCTTCTGTGGGTCTTAACAGCCTGGATGGAAAATGCGGGGAGAAAAAAAGAGAGATTTAAAGTCATTTGGATCTGCATTATTGGAGCTGGCAGGGATCCAGGCTTTGTCATTTTAAGGCTGTATGAATATGGGTCAGGATGGTGACTGGTGGAGGGAAGCCTTGATAAAGCTTTTGAAGGCTGTTTCGAGTAGAGGTCAGTACCAGTAAGAGTGGTGCTTGGTCTGGTGGAGGAAATAGAATCATAGAATCATAGA
>NW_009194357.1:0-3619 GCF_000690835.1 Fulmarus glacialis
CCTCCTTCTGCCTGGCGGCAAGAGGGCACACAGCGTCCAAAGAATTTTCCTGGCAGAAAGTAAATAACAGTCTCCTTTCATTGCTTTCACTGACCAGTTGCATACTTATAAATAAGAAGTATTGGACTAAGTAACCTAGATGAAAATAATACTCATTAATGTTCTCATACCTTTAAGAAAATTCAGATGTGCAAATCAGAGTTCTACTTCATATATAAATTCGTTAAACACATTGAGGACTGAAGACATTTGGTAGTTACATTTAGTTACATTTTGTAATGTAACTTTAAAACTGCTATAATTCATTAAAGAAATGTATTGGTTAGTGAAAATCACATTGATCAGTGTAAGTATAACTCCCGTACTTTAACAGTAGTAGTAGTGCAAAATTTTGTTACCTAGAATAGTTTTGGAAGAGGTCTTTGAGTGAGACTTTCAGAAGTCATTCTCATTTTGTGAGCCCACTGAGTGTAACTGAAGGAGTTCAAAAAACTAAGTACCTTACCACTGATTAAAAAGTATGAATACACTTGGGAATCTCTGTAGCACAGTCTTTACATGAACTTTTAGGACAGATGCAAGTCTAGCAGTGACCCCTCTGCTGTTATCTGTCCTCTCATCATATATTCTCAATGAACAGTAGTAACAATCTCGTTGTCTCGGAGAACTTTGCATCCAGGCTAGCTACTGTCATACAGGAATTTTCTTTATCTAGTTCTTCAAAACTATTATTTACAAGCTGGAGTCTAATACAGAGGTGTGTTTTGTTTTTTTTTTTTTTCTTTTGGGTCAGTATCATGATCAAAGAAATATTTGTTTATATTCAAGCTGGCTGTAGTTTATTTAAGACACCCTCATGTGGTGTGTTTGACCGCGTTCACTACTTCAGCATATCTTACAAAGTCAGTAAATTCCAAAAGGCAGATTTGTCATGTTGTTTGGTTAAACACTTTTGCAATATTACCTCTCTCTCTGTTTTTTTTTGTTTGCCAGCCTGAATCACTGGTGCATTGACAGCACAACGGAACTCGTATTTGATAAGAACGTGGCAAAAAATCTGGTTATCGTCTATTCTTAGCCGGTCCTCCTGGCCATACTGAGGAGGTGATACAATTACTGTTTTCAGACAATCACTGTAGACGTAATCCCCATCCGTCCAGCCTCCTGACAGTAGTAATGAACTAACAGCCACTGCACCTCTGTGTCTTTGAATGACTCAGGCTTTTCCTCTTTGCCAACGGGGCTTCCTACTCACATCGACAGCAAACATTGTCATGATAATTTTCTTGCTTGATGTGTGCTGATTCATTGCTGATGCAACAAGTACGAAACCTGCAAGTTACTTTCAAAACAGGCCCCTCTCAGCAGCACTGCAAACTCACTTCAGTAAAAACAGAGTGGACTTCTCTCATGAAGTTTGTCCTTGAAATTTTGGCTGCCTCAATGTCTAGGGAAAGCTTCTCTCCTTTCATTTGAAGTATATCAATTCCATTGGACAATTTAAAATGCATTAGCCATCCTGCTATGAGTAATTTGGTAATATTTATTTCGGCATTCAATTCTCTTTCTGTGACTACTTATCCTGATACTGGAATTCTTTCAATGGATGTATGAATGAGCGGTGTTATGCACCATGTCTAAATCGTCTAGTGAGGATTTCTTCATGGCCCACCTTTTCAGAGTGCCAACCGAGCTACCACCATCGTGAATAAAATCAGAGAACTGTGCCTTGCCTTTTTTAAAGTGTATGCAAATCATAATGCAAAACAAAGTAAAGGTAAAACAAAGAAACAAACCTTCAACACTCCAAACTGTAGATCTGAAGGTTGTACTGCAGTTAATCACAAAAGCAAAAAAAACCAGTCTGGTGCAGGATGGTACTAATTCACACCTTCCTTCTCCTCATATTTTCTTCCCTTCCTGTCAATTCTCTTCCACCTTCCTTGTTTATCCATGGCTCTATTGTCCCCTTGTTTTAGGATTTTAAAACAATGGCTTTACCTCTGTAAAATATGGTATTAAAATTTACTTTCCAAGACTGAAAAATCAGTCCTTATTTTTTATGATCAGTCCACTCTCCTTTGGATCTGATTCCTGTCTCCCACAGACTATTTTGTTTGCCCTCACTCTCCCCAGTCTTTTACACACCATGCAGAACTGGCCATGCTGATGCAGCATCCAGCATGACTAACACAAACTCTCCTCTAGTACAACTCATGTACGTTAGCAAGCCAGAAATTTAGTCATGCCTGGGGATGGTATTTGCAAAGTATGTCTACGTGGGCAAAATTAATCTAAGCGTTGTGATGCCACCCAGCTGACTGAGACAGTGTCCCTGCTCCACATTAAACCAGTTCCTCAGACAGTGCTTCTCAGGTGCTTAGCCAGCACTGTTTCATTAGAAGAGCTGTGTCAATGACTTTGCTTGTGTCCACTCCAGTAGGCTGTGCTGTAGTAAGGCATTATTATACAGGGAAAAAATTTTTCAAGCACTTAGTTGACTAAGGACCATTAGCTTTGAGAAGGCCAATTTTCAAAAATGGTGTACAGCTGGCAGAGCCAGGATGCAAGTGAAGCATTTTGCAGAGCAAAAAAATCTTTCTATTGCTATCCCATTTCTCTTTCCTTTCCTGTGAAGCTACTGCATTTTCTGGGTTGAACTCTTTATACTAATGTAAAGGATAAGAACTTTTTATGACTTCATTTGAGTTGCTTTAAACGTCTCCTGGTATAATTCAGACCAGAATCTGACTTCACCCTGGCAGAGAAAATCTGCGCGGTTTGTGAGGGTACAGCACAGAGAACCTTAGCACAGCACAATATCAAGGATATGCAAACCCCATTCTTTTCCTTTGCAGCACAGCTCCAGGAATATAATTCCACAGTCCTCAGGAATAAATAAGACAGGACTGACTCCAAAACATTACTTTTCTGAAACCCTCCTAAATTTCAGTATGATTTTGCATCACCCATTTCATACTGTTAAACAGAAAAATTAACCATCCCTCTTGCAATCCACATAAAGGCCATGCAAATATGCTAGGAAGTTTATATTTTATCATCATAAATTAAAGTTACCTACACTAGGTATTTTTTCTCAAAGTTTTTCATAGATTGCAAAGAGCTTCATGTAGTTCTACTTATCCCTACATCAGTCAGACCAAATACCTTCACACATCTTCCAGCCAGCTCACAGCTGAACAGTAAAACTTCCTTTCTTTCGATTTCTACTGTTTTCTCTTTGCAACGTTGTTTCCCAAGTTGTTTTCTTATTAATCTGAAATTCAGAATTACAGAAAGATTTCTAACTATGTTGTTATGACAGCTGCACTTTAATCACCATCAAAGTCTTCAATGCAATGTTCACCTCGAGGTAATGACTCTTGATGTGAAGAGTTCAGAGGAGAGCCTCGCAGCGTGCTTTAACACTTACTCGGCAAGGACAAGCTGTTAAGGCACGGCTGTAATATCCACCCGGGCTCCGAGACTAGGCACGGTGCAGCTCGGTATGCCCAGGACTCGCTAGGACAGCCGGCGCCCAGGCCCCTCGGTAGCCCCAGCGCGGCTGCGCCAGGCCCCGACCTGCCCCAGCTCTCCCGGCGGGAGGAGGCGGCCGAGG
>NW_009194358.1:0-5577 GCF_000690835.1 Fulmarus glacialis
AAGATACTATTTAATGTTATTCTCTGTCTCAAAGGTAGCTGTAGAAATCAAAGTCAAGAAGCAAGGTTTTGCTGTAAATCTCAGATGTGTTTGTGACTCCTAGTAGAGTTGCACTGTTGCCATGCAGAGATAATTGAGCTGAAGGAACCAGGCCAAGTAGTATTCTGCATCTGGAGTAGTTACCTCAGACATGTGAGGCTTCTTGCTCATTGTTATCCAGTATTAGAAAACAATTCCCACTGGATAAAATTTATGCAGTATAATGATCTGTAGTCTTACAATGAAAAATTTGTGGGAGTATTTTACATATTTTCTACAGTGTTTGGGTTTTTTTAAATTTTATTAAAGTTCTTCACACCAATTGAACATTCTAGATAACTTTCTAGATTTATTTTTTTTAAATATAAAGACTCTGAATAGCAAAAAGATAATCTACTTTTATTGTAGTCTTGCTTCTAGACTTTATGACAATTATCCCAACTTCTATACCTGCACCACATAGAACATATTTTTCTTCTTAATACAGCTTCCTAAGACAAGAAGAGCTATATGACTGTTGTATCCATGTCCCCAGTACCATCTTAGCCCCCAAAACCAATTCCTGACAGATTTGACAGGAAGTGGAAATTTCAAAGATATTTCAGGTCCTATAGGTTCCATCCAGTAAGAGCTTCAGGGAGTGGCTGCAACCTAAAAATCAGTTGTTATCTGGACCTCAGAAAATCCATGCAGGAAAAGAGCCACATACATGCTGCAAAATTACTTTAAAAAAAAAAAAAAAAATCCGTTAAAGCTTGTAACCATGAAATATATACCTATGGAAAAGCCATCTGTTACTTCATGAATTATAAGGTCTATGTAACACCTTGTTTAAATTTTAGTGGTATTACCTCTGCAGAACTGACTACTTACGTTATACCATGAGAAAGAAGATCACAGTTAATCTTTCCTACATTTGTACATTGTTCTTATACGATTCGCTCATTTCCCCACTTCTCTCTCTGGAGTTCCTCTTGCTTCTGATTCCCTCTTGCACTTCCACTGCAGTACAGTTTTTGGAAGCATGAATGAGCTTCTTTCGAGTGTAAACAGTCTTACAATTCTGCATAGCAAAACTGTACAACCATGTGTAATTACTTTTATAGGTTTTTTTTCCTTTCTTCCTCTCCAAGTGTCATAGATAAGCATTTTAAAGTTTTTGTTCTGACCAGGATTCTTATTTGACATTTGACTGCTTTTAGTGCCTCATTTCTTCACCTGCAATGGTGAGGTCTGTGATTTGCAATCTTTTTTTCTTTGTTGTTTTATTGGGAATTTCATAGACTGTAGTTTGCTTTGATTTCATTATATAGTAGCACACATCACTTTAAAATGTAAACCATTACGAGACTTTAAACTAAATGTTCATTTAATTTCCAAGGCTAAAAAGGAGCAATATTAGGATATTAAGAACCAAGTCTGAAAGAACACATTTTCAGTGTTTCAGTGTATAGTGTAAACAAAACCTGATGCATTTTCATGTGCTGAAGTGCTCTAGGTAAAACCTAACAGAGAGAGTAGGTTTTACTTAATTCATTAAGAACATTTATGAAGATATTATCTTTTATCTACACTGGATGTGTTACTTAATGAGCTTAAATCAGACTCCTAGGTTTAAATAATTCCATAATGGAGGTTTAGACATACCCATACCCTTTTCCTTTCTGCTTTTTAGGAGTTTGTGCCTTTGGATGTTCAGAAACTGCTTAAAATACTAACACTCCCACTGTACCAGGATTAGGTGATACAGTTAATGGCCATGTACCTGCTTCAGGTCAACATGCTGAGAGCAGTAGTAAAGTAAAACATTCTGGTCAAGTTATTCTGTTTCTTAAGAATATAAAAATCATGCTTGCTTGCTCATTTACATAATGCAAAATTCTGTGGTTTAACTTTGCTTTCCTTAATCAGAAAGTCAGTTGCCTTTTTTATGTTATAGTTTACATAAGTTTTATATCGGCATAGACTTTTTAACACATCTCACTCGTAAATTAGTTAGATAAGGCCATGCTCTTAGTAAAGTTCCTTTAAAATGAAAAAACGCCATTGCAATTTCACTGTTCGTTAACTACTCCCAAGTCTTAATACCATGAAGAGCTTCTACTTTATCTCCATAGCAAAATATATGAAAGGTGCTTTTTATTTCTCTTCTTTTGTCCTAATTAGTTTTTCTATCTTTCTATTTAGCAAAACATATGAAGAAATTACAGCTTTCTACCCAGATTTGTTTTAGCCTAGTGAAACAATTTAGTTAGGCAAATGGTATCTTCAAAGATAGTTATCATCAGCTGATAAATTCAACTTTTTAATTTATTCCAAGTGTTTCATATGCAATCTGTCTGGATGCTTTATGATGAAGCTTTGGGATTTTTTAAGACAACGATACTATACTAAATTACTACTTAAAAGTTATGGAGATACTTTGTTAGTTTATAAATCTAACCTTTCTTCTAGTCTCATGTGTGGAAGGTACAGTGAAAGAATATAAACCTCATATGATGATGATGAAAGCAAGAAATAAGAAATCGTAAAATGCCACGAATTGCATTCTTAAATCTCTCCTATTGTCAAAATCTGAGAGATTAACTAGAAAAATAACTTTATTAACTCAATTTCCTTCTCAGGAAAAAGATCTATATAATAGGTTTTGAGTTTGTTTTACACTGTTTACACTGTTCTGAATCCCTCTTCCTGTCCATTGTATCAAAGGTTATGTTGAAAATGAAAGAAGTTAATTTTTTTTTTTTTTCCCCTGGGACAGAAAGATATCCTTTCCTGTGTCTTGTGCATTTCCATAGCAACGTGCATTTATTTTGACAGCAAAACTTCTCTTTCAAGTGTAGAAGAGAACAGATGACTGAATATAACAAAAACCTTTCAATAAGGGAAGCCATTTGGAATTTTGGAGACCCAAAGTGTTTCTTGCCCAATGGACTTAGCTTTTATTAAGGACAGTCATAAATAACTTTAAAATATTCCAGTGTGATAGAATGGAGCTGCAGATTAGGTCATTATGGAATTATAGTTCCCTTGCTTAATGATTTTACAAAATTGCCTGGCAATCCAACAAAGAGAAGGAGCACAATGTGGTGAATGCAGGCTAATTAAACCAATAATTGCTTCTTGTTGTGTTCCCAGATAATGTGCCCCTGATAATTTTAAATGAAGTCTTGAAGCTGACTTCTTGAATGAAATGCTGTGCTAGTTAAAGCTTCACTAACTCTCCGTGTGCTTAGAAACTGGCCTACTTCTCAAGGTCCCTTGCATTGCTCAGACAAATATTGCTATGGCATGCGAAGAGTACAGGAATAGCTTTCCTCTATGTCAGGTAATGGGGCCCTGAATTTCTGTGTTTTCCCTCTTTGCAATATTGTGACTAGATCATCTGATTTCCCTGAACAATTCTGAAATTAGAGGCTGCAAATTAAGTCTTTGATGCTCAAAGTTCTGCTTCCCCTTTTTTTTAAGACTTAGGAAAAGATGCAAACCTCTACGTATCTCAGGAATGTGAGTGTAAATCTAGAGTAACTCCATCGAGATCTAAGAGGATTTTTTTGAGTTATATCTGTGTCAAATGCAAGTATGTGACTGTTGACTGGCAGCTATGTTTAGAACTTGGGAAATATTTCATGAAGTCCCCGAGAATTTCAAGGTGACCTTCAAAGAGATATGAGGAATAACTTGGAAACTTTTAATGTTGAATTTAGAAGAAGGGTCTTTATTTAGAGGAAGAGTCTTTATCAGTTAATAAGGTAAAAGGACTTCTTCAGAAAAATTGTAAGTATGAACTCTGCTACGATATGTAAGCTCATCGTGTTATCTCACCTCTGCAAATAAATGCATGTTGTTTGCATTTGTTAAACAATATGTATTTTAGGTCACATATAGTCTGACAGAACACCTATTTTAACATGAGTTACAATTTTATGAAACCATAGAAGTGAAGGATCCACTCCTTTATCTCAATACTATTTGATATTATATAATCTTGGATAAATATGTTTCTTTCCTCCATTGGTGCTTAAGGATTTTTACTAAAATATTGGACTGCAGACTACTATGTTTCAAGATTTTTTTCTTGTTGTTCTGAATTATCCTTCCATTATCTGAGTGGAACGACATAAAAGAAAAAATAGGTAGGTTTTCAAAATGGTTGCTGAAGGATTATCATCATGACCTTCGAAGTTAGACAAAGTATCTATTACTGTTTTAGGAACTGTGAAGTGATTCTGTCTCAGTATAAGAAGAAGGTGTGGTGTATTAGACTAATCTGAGAAGTGCAATGCATGTTTCTGGATGTATGATTGCATTTTAAGTATTATCCAAAATTATTTCTTTAGGAAACTAAACATACAAAATAAAAACATAGATGTAATTTTCAAAGTTTATTTTCTAGTACTGAGAACCTATTTAAAATCAGAGCTGCTGAAATTATGAATAGAGACAGAGTTGTCAGTCATTACTGGTACCTACAGAATGCACATATGATGTGTCCTCTGCAATCTGCTGTAATAGCCTAAAACCAAAAATCAGAGTCTGTTAGGTCACGTGAGCTAAAATTCCCATTGGTATTTACAAAATAGTGGAAGTCAAATCTGGCAGCAGATTTTGCCAACAGTCACTTTCGTATTAATTCTTACAGTATATGTTCATGACTGAAATTCATAACTACACAGTTCACTAAATGCCTCCCAGAATTTCCAGTCTTGTAAATTGATAAGTATACACTTAGGAATTGTGATACTGCATTTTTTGTTGGCTTTTTAATGAGAGATAGGTCCAATATATCTTAGTTGGCAGCAACTGGGCAATGAAAAGCAATATTGCTAGTGAAGGTTTTATTTCTATTTGCTCTGTGTCTTGTTAAGCTCTACTGATATAAAACCATCTGTTTAAAAAGCTGTAAAAAATAGACTGCCAACACACATAAAAGCTAAGCGCAACAAAATAGTCTTAATATCTACTGGCTGATAATTCAGTGCAATGTAAAAATGCCTGAAGATGGAGAGGAAGACAATTAGTTACGTAGTGACAAACCTTAGTTTCCAAGTAAATGGCTGCATTATTTATGATTGATAGTAATCACTTCCTTTTTCTTTAGTGAATATTTATTTGTACTCTGATAATATCTTCTTATCTTAAATTGTCTTGAAGTAGCTTTAAATATTACATAGAAATATATTTTTTAGCTTTGTTGGACTATACATGACCTAAATATAATGCAGGCCAGAAGTAATTTAAACTCATAGTACAAATGTTGTAAGGAGGTACATGTAAGAGTAATAACGTCACTCATACCAGGACACTGAAAAGCTCAGGGTTATATTGGGTGAACCATCAAGTAACTGACCATTACCATTATCTCAGAAACAAGCTGAAAAAATTATCTAATGTCAGCAATTTGTCAATAAAAAGATTTTCCAATGTGTTTGTGCCCAGCATGTTTTGAAGTAACATTGGCAAAATGAATGAGGTACTTTGAAGTTATATGCATTACTTTATGTGAATACTCCGGGGAACTACAGGCCGGTCAGCCTG
>NW_009194359.1:0-11471 GCF_000690835.1 Fulmarus glacialis
GGCCCAGTGAGGGTAACCGGGGTCAGACACGCGGCCACCCGGGACCACGGGGACGAGGAAGGTGCACACAAGCTGAGGTACCTGTTGACTGTGCCCCTGCGATACAGGTTGGGGGATAAGCCCTTCACAAAACTTGCTGGGGGTGCGCGGCTGGGATTTCTCAGGGGGTGTTGATAGGTGCAGTTTTGACATTGGACATGTTTGCAGAGGATTGACTGGCTGTCAAGAGCTCTGGCAGCAGCTGTGTCCCGCTTCAGGAACCAAATGTGGCACTCAAAGCTCTCAGACCTCCCCTGCCTTGATACTGGGTATGAAACAAATCGTATGTGGAGAATAAAGATCCACCTACGGTAAATACCATGTCCTTTGGTATTCCCACATACCAGTACCTTAATTCCTGTATTTCTATTTAAACTGTTCTTGTGGATGAGGATAAATAGACAAAGTAATTTCCTTTTGTTTGCAATGACATACTTGTAATGTATGCCATTGTAATATAAGGAAGGACAATGTAACAGCTATAGTAGTATCAGGTAGAGTAATACAAGAGTAAACACACATCTTTTTAAGAAAAAAAGTCATTATAGATTTTTTTTTTTTCAAAAAAAGGAATTCAAGCTATTTCTCCTTTCCTTCAAACCACTGTGACCCCTTTATTGCTCCCACTGAATTTTAGCCAATTATAGATTTACTCTGATTGTCCTTTGTGGCTATACTGCATTCATCCAAGCTATTAATTTTATTCTTTGTCAGGCAAGATAGAAACAGAGCTTTCATGTCCTTCTGGCGTTCTTAAACTCAGTCATATTTAAGATGCATAATTACGTTGTTTTAGGAACTTGGTGTTCCACTGTTCTCCACATTCTGAGCTAGTTCTCCCAAAGTTTCTGTGTATGAAAATATAAGAAATCTTTAAAAAGTCACCAACATTCTAGAACACAAACAAAAGTGAGAAATGCAGAATTTCACAGCAAAGCAAAATACATAAAAATCAAAGAAGAACAGGGGGACATTCACGCACATTTTCCCAAACCAGAGTCCTTACATATAAGTATTTTGTCATCACTTTAGTTTAAGTGTCTTTGTAGCAATGAAATTGTGGCATTACAAGGAGGAAAATAAAAATGAATAATCTCATGGTAAGGCACAGCCTATAAGCCTTTCATTTTGTTAGGGTCCGAACAGCTATTTACATCTTGTTCTTATTTCTTTAACACTTTTTTCTTGTTTTTCTTTTTCTTTTTTTTCTTTTTCCTTCTTGAAACAAAAAAACAATCTCTATCTCTACTCTCATCTAGGCTAATAATCTGAAATGAATACTTTATTCCAAGAATTAGATAGGAAAGTCTTTACAAGCAGTCTGCTATTTCCTTAAACTAACCTCTTGCATAAATTTATTAGACTGAAGTAACTCTGAACTTTTTGGTCTCTGATGTCATGGTGAACACTTTGCTGTGCATTTCTTAAGTATTGGTGTTCAGCTCCATCTCAAAATACTCTTTCTTTGCCCTGGCTGAACATAGGAAACTATTCCAACCCACATACTTGCCTGAGCAAATTTAAAATTTAAGAGAACATATATACTCCCCCATGCAGTGCTGAAATTAAGTTTCTGTGAGCATATACCAGCAACGACCTTAAGTGCTATATCAAGCAGTGCCAATAAAGCCCACTGTACAAGGAGTAAATGTACAGAAGGTGTGAAGCATGGACAGAATAAACCAAGCCAGCTTGCCAATAAATATCCCTGTATAACGTCTGCATGTTTCACTCAGCTCTGCTTTCTCACGCATGCTCAGTGGAGAAGCTGGGAAATTAACTGTCATCACCTCTGCAAGCCAGGCCTTGCCTGAGAAGGTAAAACACCAGAGCTGCTGAGCGAGCCTTCCTCACTTTTTTGTTTAAAGCATTCTTTAATGAAATGCATTTTGAAGGAAAAAAAATCCTTACATTCCTGAACTGAACGGCTGAGCACAGTTAGGAATGCCCTTGCAAATGCCGAATTCCTTAAAATCGATAAGCACTTATCACCTCAAACAATCAAAAAGGAAATCCTGGCAGTGCGGGTTGGTCAGCGGGCAAGAGCTTGGCGGGCTGTAATTTCTCCGCAGTTTGTCTAGTCGCAGCCCTAAATATTCTGTTTGGCAATGACTTGTGTATTTGTGCTTAAAATCAGAGAGTAGTCATAGCTCTTTTAAAATTTCAGCCCCAGTTCACCTTCATCTGACATAAATCATCTGCTGAAGGCAGCGGGGACTGGGTGTCCTGAGCTGGGGGCACAGTCCCCCGACAGGCTGCTCTGGCTCCCGGGGAAGTCGGAGGGCAGGCAGAGTCCTCTTGACTTTGATGTGTTTTTGATGCAGCTGGTCATGTTTACATCTATTGAACCAAATCATTTCTTGTGGCACAGCTAATCAAATTATTGGTGATCAGCGATCAGGCCGTGTGAGGTGAACTAAGGACATGCTCTGGCCTGACCCATTTAAAGGAGTGCCAACATTGTCATGCGAGATTGATTTATTAAAGCAGAGAAAAAATACAGTCTCTTTAAAATTAAAACTAGCATGTCTGTTTCTAAATTCTTTGCAGCAGTACAGCAAGCTGCAAAGAGATGGTAGGATTGTTACTGCAGGATATTTAAGCCTCAATAAAAAGAACACATCAGTAATTTCACAAAGTAACTAAGATCATTCAGCATATAAACTATATTTTTGAAAGACAATTTAAACTGCATGTAAATAAAAGTCAAGCAATCACTATTATCTCCCTAGAAAAATACATGTTTGAGCAAATAGTGAATGTGCGCTTAAATCCGTTTTTTGCACAAGGCTTAATTATGAGAGATTTGTACTTTTCCATAAAAGTGGTAGAATGCATTATTTTTCACACACATCCCTGCCTGTTCATGTTTTCACTTATAAAGTGAAATATAAAGACATTAAAGATTGACATCCAGGCTTTCTTGATGACACAGATGTCAATGTCATATAAATTCAGCAGCTTGTCTCACCTATTTAAAGTCATATATGGAAGCTCAGTAAGTCTGTCTGTCTTCCTCCAAATGATCGATACAGAAAATTAATTATTTTACATATTTTAAAATACTTTTTCTTATTCCTACATGTTTACTGTTATTGTTTTCTTTCTGTATCAACATTCCATTATTTATTTCTGTCCTGGGGGGGATGGTAATACTAATTAGTAAAACAAATTAAGAAAAATAATGCTGTGATATGCTAAACTGCCAAGTGAAAGAGCTACAGAATGCAACAATCAAGAAGGAATTTTGAAAAACATACTGCAGCTCCCTTAGAAACAATACAGTGTTTGGTGTTATACTCAGGAACTGGTATAACAGTTTACTTTGCAGAGTACATGGTGTGTCTGAGCAGCATAAAGACCAGCTTACTGAATGAGAAATATCTAGACCAAAACAATTTCATACCCATCACTAGCAATAACTATAAATAAACATACACATATACACACCCTCGTGCCAGATTTTCCTGTACATTCTTTGAAAGAATGCTCCTTATGTAGGGAGCTGAGTTTTGAAACGCCTTTCAAACTAAATTTGGAGATTTAAATTGAACAAATTTATCTCACTCTCTACATTTTACAAAACAAAATTATTTTCTTTTTCCCCTGAGTGCTCCCAGTTAAATTTAGCCACACTTTGACAATTCGACAGCATTGCAGGGGGAATGCTGTGGGGTCCTTTTTGGGAACACAGAGTTCTCCACATTTCAGTTGAAGCAGGAATATTTCCGGTCCATTTTACGTGAGGATCATTGCAGGAATTCTGCATTAACACTCCCCCCAGGATCTAACAGCGGCTTTATAGCTCACTGCAGATCCTGTTCATTTGGTGGGGTTTGTCACTGTATCAGCTGAAGCGAAAAGGAAGGACAGTTATATTCTGAATCTTCTTGCCTGTTTTCTTGTTGTTAGTCGTCTCTTCTTCACAGAAGAAGAAGCAAACATTGTCCTTGTCAAATGATAAATGAGGCACAATTGGTGACTTGCATGTTTGTCAACATAAGCAAGATCAAATGATTGCTCAGCAGAATCCAATGATTTTTTACTAATTAGCAAAATAATAATAATGTCTGCCTAATGATTACCTTGTACTGGGTTGTGGCCTTTTATCAGGCAGCTGCAGACTACTGCTTTGAAGGGAACCAGTGGTTTTCTTTGAAACTGGTGTCACGGACTTGGAGGATTTGTGACAAATCTTCTGAGACTTATTGCTCCTTTGTGTAGTTGCTATAATTGGGAAGAAAAATGAGCCTGTTTCTAAACATTTAAAGAGGAAAGTACCTTCTCTCCAGATTTTATTTGGAAAGATTTTTAAACTAGTTGGCATGTGTGTGTATGTGCATGAGTGTGTATAATCATTTTCAAAAGGATGAATGAAACTTAAGGTCAGTTAAAACCTACAAAAATGATTTATCTATGTTGTTTTCACATAGTAACAGCAACAATAAAAAAGACAGGGACTTACCTGCAATACAGTTTTACCACAAAAGTAAAGATCAGGAAAACATTGGGAGTGAAGCCAGTTTGGAGCTTGTAGTTTGTATTCTGCATCCCTCTCACATGGATTTTCAGAGTGTAGCTCAGCAAGTTGCATATATTTGCCTGCAGAATTAATCATGAGCGCAAGCCCGTGCACCAAAGGTTTGAATGGACCAATTTCAGCCTGCAGTCAAGTGCTAAATCCAGCAACTCAACCAGAGCTGCAAACACCAAAAGCAGGCTATACTTTGGGAAATGTGGGCCACCATCTTTCCTTACATTAGCTGATTCACTGGCAAAGCAATAATGACACTGATTCAACACCAAGTGCCATACGCTTACTACTACCCTTAACCTAACCCCCATCAGCAAGGCGCATCTCATTCAGCAAATGGCAGGCACTGTCTTGGTGCACCATGGATTGAATCTGGTTCCCTTTGAAAAACATGTTCGTCACACAGCCAGTGGAAATTAACTCTAATCTGGGAAGGTTAACTCAAGAAAATCCAAAGACAGACAACTGTGGAGTGCTACAGGTCAGACCTGAGCATGATTAGCAGAAGCCTGTGGAGCCAGGAGCAAAATGTCTGCCTAAATTACTGCCACCAGTTTCACTCTCAATGTATAAAAACCTCAATGCCTAGAGTCCAGGTACTGACCCCTTTTTTTAGGCTTCTAAATAAAATTGCCTGATTTGAGAGATGTTAAATAGCAGCAGCTCCCACTGAAGTCATTTGGCCTCAATAAATAAATTGAAGCTCAGAAATCTGTAAGTTGATGCTAACTGACCTGTATGCTGGAGCCAGAATTCATGGACAGTCCCTATGCCGAGGCTAACTACAGCTATGGGTATCTGTCTTTCATTGTCAGGAGCACTAAAACTCTCCCATTAGTTAAATACAGCCCTAAGGGTGAATAATGGAAAAGGTATTGTCACAGATAGTGAGTGGAAGTAAACAGGTCAGTAAATTTCAGCAATAATGCCAACTACTAGGTGAGTTCAGCAAAGGATTTCATTGCAAGGTCTAAGCTGAAGGGTCTTCATATGCCTTTTTTTCCTTCCATTTTGTTTACCATTAGTTGGTCAAATTCAGGTCTTCCACTAAAGAGGGGGAACAAAGCTTGTCTTTCAGGTTGGGAAAGAGGTTGTCCGTCTCTGAGGAGAGACAACCTTGTGGCATTGGCTGGCATGGCCTTGCTTTTTGGATGGCATTCCCTGCTTCCTCCCCCAAAGGAGAATTGGGTATGCACAGTGATAAGATGCGCATATGTATTTCAATATTCAGCTCATGCCATTAGTTTTGCAATGTTGGCAAGAGACTGCTCCAGCTGAAGAGTTTGGATTAATGTGGGTCAGGTGAAAAACACAATATTGTTTACCACCTGATCATCTGCTCTCTCTTTGCAGCGCAAAGGCACGTCACTGACTTTGGTGGGTACCAGGGAGCAAGGAGTCACTTACATTCATTTCCATCCTGTTAGGTCATTCTGTCTTCAGGTTGAGAGGAGGACAACACAGTGTCCTTCTTAACACCACGGAGTACCATGGTCTTTTCAGATGGCTGCGAAGTAATGGATGACAGGAAAAAAACTGCTTCAAAGCATAAAATCCAGTCACCAGTCCCACATATGCTCTCAACATGCAACAGAAATAGTTGCCACAAAAAATAGTTCCCCTCCAACTCTCATCCCATCCTGCTATCCCTGCAATGGGAGCGCTGTATAATGTGGTGCCCTAGACCTCTCCTTCGCTCCCTGATAGACTCTTTTCCTGGCTCTGTTTGCTGGGTAGGAGCCGTTAAAGCTCTAAGGGAAAGGCAGTTTCAGATCCCACTGCTATGCCAGCCTGAGCAGCTTCTGAATTATCCAGGTAGTTGCAGAGGTCTTTTCCATGAGAGCAAGATTTGGTTCATTAGCCATTGTCCATAACTTAGTGAAAACTTTAGCAACTGTTGTGGTTTAACCCGGCAGGCAGCTAAACACCATAAAACCGCGCGCTCACTCCCCCCCTGCAGTGGGATGGGGGGGAGAATTGGGGAAAAAAAAAGTAAAGTTGAGATAAAGATTGAGATAAAGACAGTTTAATAGAACAGAAAAAGAAAGAATAACAATAATAATAATAATGGAATATACAAAGTAAGTGATGCACAATGTAATTGCTACCACCACCGGTAACCAAGTAGCAATCACTACTTCCTGGACCACGCCTCTTAATTAGAATCATAGAATCATAGAATCATTAAGGTTGGAAAAGACCTATTTATATACTGAGCATGACGTCATATGGTATGGAATATCCCGTTGGCCAGCTGGGCCAGCTGTCCCAGCTATGCTCCCTCCCAGCCTCTGAAGAGTCCTTGACTAGCAGGGAACTTAGCAACAACTAAAACCATCAGTGTGTTATCAATGTTCTTCTCATACTAAATCCAAAACACAGCACTAGGACGAAATTTAACTCTATCCCAGCCAAAACCAGGACAGCAACCAAAAGTTTCCTTCAGACTACAGTCACAAAGAGGAACTTACAGGTAAAGGAAAGGCAGATAGAATGATACCACCAATGTGCTGCCTCTTTCACTGCAGCCAGTGAAATTTCTCACCTACAGAGAGCAGGGAAGGCCTGCAGGTCTGTGCGGAGCGCACAGAGATTCAGAGAGTCCCCAGTGAGCTGGCACTTCGCACAAGTTTCTCATTGGTATCAGATGAGTTGAATCTTGCCAAACTATCAAGCACATCTCCACAGAGAGGTGCCTGAGGAAGAAATGCATCTCAGGGAGAGAACAACTTGTTCTTTGAACACAATAAAAGTGATGTGCAGGACATTTTCTACTCAATTATTGTTACATTAAAAGGGACACTCAAAAATTTATCTTATTGAATTGTGTTGCACCTGTGCATAGGTGCAGGGTAGTTTCTGGGTTACAGATTGAGAAAATGTGTTGTGTTCATATAAGAAATGAATAGACCAAACTTAAATAAAATGTTGATTTCTGCTGGGCCTTGAGTTGTTTTTTCCTTCCTTGTATTTCTTTAATCTTATTCCAAAAGTTACAAATGTATGATTGATGTCCTGCAAATGAGCTACGACTGGGCATTACTTATTTATTTTGTTTAAAATTTTTATTACGTTGAATAACCCTACTGAGGTCACAGTCTTGTTTCAGAGGAGACTTGGATGAAACAGGAGTGAAAATTTCACACAAATTTCCATAAATTCCAATACATACAAACACCAACATTAAATTTTAACAATTGTGTTTCTACAGGCTTTTAAAATGCTGCTAGCATTTCCTTTAAAATAATTAGGTCATGTTGCATGAATTACAGTTCTGCATCGCTGTTACATATTTTTCTTCTGTCAAAGATAATTTCAATCCTGCCTGGTATATGATTTCCTCTTTAAGCTACACTCGCTTCTTCTCTGATCCAGATGTGCAACCGGGTATTCAGGTATAACATGTAAAATTACAGACTATGCAGCAATAGGCATGTGTTGATTTTTTAAGACTCTTGGTCTCGTGTGTTTGATGGGTTCAGGGTTTTACAAAACACTTGATATGCTACTGTGTCTGCAACATCTTCCTGTTGGAGCCCTGGTCTGTTCTTAACTCCTACCCTTATTGCTTAAACACTCACCTTTTTATTATCCATAAAATTGGGCCCTTATCTGTCGAAGACGGAGGCAGGTATGTCTTTTTCCAGTGGGACTATTCAAGTCCATAAAATTAAGCACGTGAATAAGGATTGAAGCTGTAAATCATCAGCTTTTCAAGGCAGAGAATTGTTATGCATTGTATTTGCACAGTAAACAGCCTATCTGTTCTTTGTTGTTGAATATAAAGCAATAATATGCACACATGGAATCAGAATTACAGCCTGAATTACTAACTTAAATTCTGATTAAAGAAAGGAAGGTTCACGTTTTCAGATCTAAATGACAAGCTTGAAGCTTCTAAATCAATATTTAACCTTACCTGATTTTTTTTAATCTTTATCTTAAACAACAAAAAAAATTGACTTCTTTTTTTTTCTATTTTTTTTTTTTCAAGCAACAGCACAGAAAACATTTAGTCAGTATCTTTCACTGGGCTGTTTCCGTCCAATAGCTTTTACTATTGTGAGTTTACCGTTGCTTTGCAACTTTGGCAGCTAGTGGGAACTCAGTTCACAATGTTCTTAGAAAGGCCTGCTTTGCTTTTGAAATTGCCTTTCAATTTTCTCCCAGGTGCTCATGGCAGATAGCATGGGGTTAAGGCAAGCTTGAAAACTGCACACTCTTCAAGAAAACATAGTGGTCTGAACTAGCTTTCTGCTCTCCATTTCACTGCCTGTATTTGGAGGTGCTGCATTGGTTTTGACAGCATTCACACCAGTCTGTCTGAGACAAGACTCTGGTTCACTGCCTTGCATATTCACAGACAAAAACCACACGGGTCCTTATATTCAATAAAATATTGATAGCCTTTTTGCTGCTTTCACAAGGCAGTAACAAAATTGTAGCACAAAAGAATTCCCCAGCCCAACATATTCTGTGCTTAAAATGCATTATTCAAAACCCCAGAAACCAAATGACCACAGGATGTTTTAGTTCAAAAGCCATGCCCACAACTGTTTAACAAAAAGGCAAGATTACTGAATTTAGCTTACAATCATGAGAAAAAAATTAAAATCAATACTGCATGATCTAATGCAAACCAGAGTCTCTATCATTAAGGGAAATAGCCTTCTTTAAAAAGTAAAAATAGTTTCTGGAAGACTAAACAAGGGAAAAAGCCACCATGCATTGTGAATATCAGCTTTTTGGATTACAGATTTTGTCTGTTGCCTGGAAAGCTAATCTTTTAATGGAAGCTTTGGTTTCACTTTTACAGTGGAAAACTTGTTAAAGAAATTAAGGCTTTATTAGCATTTAGAAGTGAAGGTTCTATTATATTTTATGAGGTTGAATGGTTTATAACTTCCTTCTGATGTATTATTTCATTATTGTTTATGTACTTTGATTAGCATAGGTAAAGATTTACAGTCTTGCAGTGTGGGTCTCTCTCTTCAGTCTGGTAGGCCAAATATTGACCCAAATTTAGCTCTGTCTTTCCATCTCTGCAAAGTTATAGTCTGGTCTGAATGGAGCTATTTGGGATAGAAGTCACAACAGCCTTTATGTTTCTGGCTTACAAAACAAAAAGATCTTACATATTTTCTGGCCCCCAAAATACCCTTGAAATCTCTTGGTACTTTGAATATTGCTTTCTCACTGAGACATGTTCTTGGGTGCTGTCTTTGGAAAAGTTCCTCCTAGAAGGATCCAGCTAGGGCCATGGTTACCATGCGCCCCTCCACCCCTCCAAAAGAAGCCCTTGGCTTGCTGATGCCATCAGTCTTCTAGAACTGGCTATAGTCTGTGATTTATAACCTAAGAGCTGCTTGACTGAAATTTGTGCCAGTGTTTAAAAATAAAGCCATATGCTCTCCATCAATATTTAGATGGATGTAAGCAGTGTAAGGAAGAAGCGATTGCAAATCTATGGAAAGACACATGATACCTCTACAAATCAATGAGAGTCTGTGGCAGACTCCCAAAAAATGTTACTTCCTGGTGCCTTCTCTGTAATAATTTGTTTCCTTCAATATTGGTAATATGGATACCACGGACTTGTGGTTGATTCAAAATACCAAATGTATGCAAGGGACAAATTCCAGCTAGCAATAAGATTCATGTGGTGCTTCAGAACACCATTAATTCAACCCCACAGCATCCCAGGGAAGTAGGTGGCAGTATTTTCATTTAGCACATGAGAAACAGCTGGAAAATATTAGTGGCTCTCCACTGCATACGAGTCAACAAACAGCACTGGTATTTGAGCTTTTCTATTAGTGTCAAGTTGCTAAACTTGCTGCTCTCTTAAAAGGACAGCCTCTGTTTGCCTACCTCTTCACTTGCTTTTGGGAACAGACTCCAAAACTCTCTAATGGGAGGCTACACAGTACCAGCTATATGTCTCCCCATGGGGCCAAATTCAGTGTTGCAGATGTAAATCTGGAGTAACTTTCCTGATATTAATACAATTGCAGCAACTCGCCATGGTATAAATAAGAGCTGTGTGCAGGCCAGTTTATTAACATAAAACAAGTCAGAAGTGGACACTGATCATTGAGATGATATATTTCTTTCAAATGCCTCTGCTTCATAGTTTGCTAAGGACACAAGTGACAATTCACACTGATATAGTTTTGTACCAAAAGAAAAGGCAGCCTTTTCAAAGACAACTGCTTCTATTCATTTCTCAGTGTATAAAGGCATAACCAGACATGTCCTATTAAGAGTAAAAGGAATTATGCAGACTGAATATCCTATGCACCAACATTAAAATTGTTAACCGATGAGAAGAACGATGGGTGTGCTGCTATTTGTAACACAAAA
The DNA here is from genome assembly GCF_000690835.1 of Fulmarus glacialis. Lineage (NCBI taxonomy): Eukaryota > Metazoa > Chordata > Aves > Procellariiformes > Procellariidae > Fulmarus > Fulmarus glacialis. The sequence continues at coordinate 10,937 of NW_009194359.1, forward strand.
TGATCAGAACAAAAGTCAAAGCTGTAATGCATTCACTTAACTTAAAAATGTGTATTGTTATACAAGGCAATTAAAGAGTTTCAGACTATTCTCTATGTGATCTGCCTTTCAGATGAGACCTAAAATTGAAGCATTTGATTATTAAAGCTCAAGTGGTAGTTTTCATTAGAGGTGTTAACCCTAATATGCTCTCCAAATTCTAAATCAGTTCATCATGTTCTCCCTTCCTAAATTCTCCATGGCTTTTATATGACAAGACATTCTTCCATTCCTAAAAACTGTTCTAAAAGTATTACTCACACCATATGGCTACCTTGCATATTCATTTCAGTAGCAAATGAAGTGAGTAACCTTTTTATACAACCTATAAATTATTTTAAGAAAATTGACCATTTGATACACATAATGTGTTCTTCCCATCTACCTCGGCAGAGAAGTCGTTAAACAAGAAATCTCTTTTATCTGTATATTGATAGGCACAAAGCTCTAACTTTTGACTGGGAGAGGATCTCAGCATTTCCATTAATAATAATAA
>NW_009194360.1:0-1804 GCF_000690835.1 Fulmarus glacialis
CCAGCCCGGCACCGGCACCGGCACCGCGCTGCTGCGGGCAGGGCTGGCAGCCCACGGCACCGAACAGCAGCTTTGCCAGCCGGGAAGGGGCAGGATCCGACCACCCACCAAACACATGTACCTGGCTGCGGTGCACGGCCAGGCGTGTGCCGGGGTGGTGGTGCTGAGACATGAAGAACTACAAAATGCACTGATTTTTGCTTCCAGAAGTAACAGAATCATTAGAAAGGCCAATTTTAAAATAATTAGAGATAACTTCTTCATGTGCTGTCCTCTTGCATGAGTCGCACCTAGCGGAAGAGAGACCTGGAAGCGCAGGGAACGTCACCTTGTGCGGAGCTGCCTCCCGCCAGGCTGCCGGCAGCGCGGAGCCGGCTGGGGGCGAGGAATTGCTGGGAACTGCTGACAGCCTACGGGCACCGAGCAAACTGCTGATGTGAACCCCCATCCGGAGGTTTTGCATTCATCTGTGACAAGGAAAATGCCTCTTGCTGCAAGGCTTTGGTTTAAATTAGAAATGAATGTGAAGAATCCAAAAGGCAAAATAAAATGCTGAAAACCACCCAATTTGCCTTTTCAAGCCGCCGCTGCACTGCGGCCACCCCAGAGGGTCCGACGAGGTTGTGCAAATTGGTGCAAACGTCCCAGTCGAGCAAATTACTTAGAAATCACTGATGGAAAGGAAAGATTTGTTCATGTACCTGTATAATTTTGCCACAAACCTCTGATAAATGAGTTAGTTTGGATCTCTCCTAGGAAAGAGGGTTGAGGCTGAAAAAAGAGCTTTTTGTGAGTGCAGAGCGATGGGGAGGCTGGCAGGGTCTCGGCTGAGAAGCCCCCAGCCACGGGGCTCGGCTCTGCGCCGCGCTGCTTCCACGGACCTGCTCTCGCTGCGGGGAACGAAAGACAAGAAGCAGCTCGTGTCAAAGAAGCAAATATTTTATTGTGTAAAAACCAAGCAGACATCCCAATACAGCCTCCCATTGCCACACGCACCGCAGTGCTGCCTTGCATGCCAGTGGGATGTGCCCAGATGTCCCAAACTGTGAAAGCACTACGGATCTGTCTTCAAATATCTATGGAATTGTAAAAGCTCCAGAGCTCCGCTGTTGCTGGGTATCACACCGAGACCCAAAAGCATCCTTTGGCCGTTTGGCTGATTTTTGAGCAGTGCTACACGGAATGAGACATCTGGGCTGCACCTTCTGGGTTAAAAAGGAGGGCGTTTGGTGTTCCTCCAGCTCTTTACAGCGTGGCCTTCCCCCGGCCAGCGTGGCATGTTATCAGGCATCTATGGCAGCCGCTGGGTTTTAATTACAGCACCAACTCCTGAGTCAAACTGCAGGAGAACAGGAAAGTCCCTCATCCCCGCGGCTGGCCCTGAGCAAAGCTGCGGTGATGGAAACAGGGCAGGAGCATAAAGAAACCACGGTATGTTTAAAAACCTCCAGCGTCCAGCCAAAGCAAATCGCAAATTAACCGAATAAGCACGGGGACCGGGATGAGCGCTCAGTGGGGCTCCAGAGGACGTGTCTGTGGTAGGAGCTGGGGGACACGATCTTTGGGAATCCAGGAGGCCGGGGGACCCCAGTGGACTCAGAGCTGGTGTTGTGGCCAGCTCTGGGGCTGTCCCCGGCACCGGCAGCATCCCCATTGCCCACACCCCTGCAGCTCCGAAGGGGGCAAGGAGAGGGCAAGGGGGGTGCCATCCCGGTGCCGCACGCCCCGCGGGGCATCCCTGGCACCGTCCTGGCTGCTGCAGAGCGGGGAGCACAGGCAGGCATCGGGGCTGAAGCCGGGCCAG
>NW_009194361.1:0-30087 GCF_000690835.1 Fulmarus glacialis
CAAATATTAAATGTCGTTTTAACTAATCTTCTATGATACGGTTATTTATGCTGCTTACCCAATGTACTCACTCTTTGAGCCCAAATCAGATGGCAGAAGCCATGTACTACTCAAAGTCAGTACTTGGTCTCTGCTTTCACAGAAAGATGATAAGAGCTACTACATGCTGATGCACAGTAGCCAGGACTCACTTCATTAGGCCAACTGGGACTTTGATAAGTCAGGAAACTTTAATATAGTGGATCTTTATATTGGTGTAGCTGTGAGTTCCTCTCTGCTTTTCAGTCCTAGACATAACTTTTTCCCTTATTGTAAGTCTTGCAAGCAAACAATTGTGAACCTGAAAAATTCTAAGGGGCTTGTCTGATCATGCCTAAATCTCTAGTGAACCATTCTCTGCAGCCTAGGAAATGAACAATTTAAATTTTTCAGGAGCGACAGTGAAAGGTTATGCCAAAGGAAAGCAATTTCAAAAGAACCACTATGACACCCTGGGCAAAAAAGGTACAGCAAGTATGGATTCTTTCTCCCCCCAGACAGCATTATATTCTTATTATTAACATTTCTTATTCTGTTCCATTGAACCAAAGGGGTTTCAGTTCTGTTTGGACAGGAATGGAACTTGATGCCGCAGTGGGTTTTCATTAAATTGAACTTACAGTAGCTTATGGTGACCGCCAATAAGGCGTAAAGGGAGAATTAACTGAGGCCTTACTGTCATCGCATTGCTTGAGCCAAGTATTCACTGGAGCTCACTCAGGAGAAAACAAATAATATATTGGAATGATTTCATCCTAGCCTGTCAAGCAGAAATAAATGCAGACATTGAATCTCAGGGAACCTTTGAGAAAATACAGACAGGAGTAAGCTCTACCATAGTGTAACTTTCAGGAAAAAAAATTGCCACAGAAGAAATATATTTTAGAAAACAAGGCCTGTTATAGTTCCTCTGTTTCTTAGTAAAAGACAAATATTTGTATCCACAACAATTTAGGACAATCATAAAAGACCTAAATGCTGGTAACTACTTCTTATCCAGCTGTTAGAACTGCTGAAAGTTATGCCAGATTGCAAGCCCCAGATAAATCAGAGACTTTCTCCTTTAATTTTATGACTCTTGGGCTATTCTCCTCTTCTTTTTTAATGAGGCTTTCTTTTTCTCATCTCACTACTGATCAGATAGTCTCACTTGTCCGTGTAGACAGAACAAGCTATAATGGGAACTTGAGTGGGCTAAAGGCTAAAAATGTAAAACAGAAAGTATAAGTGGGCATAGAAATTAGTGTAACAGAAATACAGTTAGTGAAAAAAATACTACTATTATTCCAGTGATAGAAAGAAAGACACGAGCCAGCCAGGCCCATTGTGCGATGTACAACCACCAGGCAGTAGAGTTACAGAGAAAATAGAAAAGACAGAAGCATTATAGACAACATGAGCATTAAGTGTATTCATTCAATGTTTTCAAATTATGCCTGTTGTGGTTTTGGGAATGGTAGAGTTTATTTAGCCAGAAGTAAATAGTGTAAGAGAGGATACTTGAAGAAAAGTCACAATGATTGGAGCAGAGGATGAAAAATGGTAGTGAAGCTAAAATTGTTCTTAAGTAACTTGAAGAAACAGAAGAGGGGTAAAGCCAAGCAATCATGACAGAGGTGGTCTAGTACAAATTTATAGAATGTAAAGTAATACTTTGCTGAGATAACCAATCTCTGACAAGGCATGAACAGAAACATCAAGCTAAGAACTTGTGGTGCACGTCACATCTGAACTCCACCAGGATTCTGGTAGCATGTGGAGAGGAATCTCAATGCCTAGAAAGCAGTACTAATGCAAATGGACCTTGCAGTATTAACATAAGCACCACTGATTGGCACAGGCAACATCATCTGTTGTCTACTTTAAAAATACACAGATAGCTCAGCATGTTTTTTGTAGTTAGAGCAGTTATTCAAGAAATTAAAGACTAAATGATGTCTTTAGCATGAAAATATTCAAGGGCAGTCAAGTTTATTCTCCAGGAAGGAGAGACTGAGGCTATATTCTTCCATAAAATGACATAGTCATATGGTATGGAGCTGAAGGAATGGAAATACTCTCCATCCCTGCTGAAGCAGTGTACCGATTTGTTCTAGAAGTTAAGCAAGGAAGAGAGCTCTTGATTCTGTAGACCAGCTTACGGAACTTGATGGAAATGGTGTACATAACCAAAAGGGTCCTTCCTACTCCACCACTTTATTAGGGGGAAAAAAAAAAAAAGATAAAAATAACAAGACAGAAGGACATTTTGCCTTGAAGTAGAAGCTTTGCTTAGAGCTATCCAGCTCTCCACTTGGACCTCTCTAAGACCCTAAGCATTTCCACCAGGTACAATCTAGTCCTTAAGACTTCTTTTCTTTTTAGTCTTCTCCAGATGGGCAACATTATTTTACTATTCTCTTTTAACGTTGTCTAATAAGAGTTTACTTATCCTGTTTTGATTACCTTATCTGTATATGGTAACTTGCAAGAACAAAATCCTCCCAGACTCCCGTAATAATTCTTACTCTTAGCCACAAGAGAGGTCATTTTCAATTATATTCATGTGCACATGAAGGTGCCTGTTGTGTTGACCAGAGCAATGTAGATGGATCTTCTTTCTCACATGGAGAAGGCTTGAGCATTTCGGTTGCTGTAAACCACTTCTCAGTTTTGAGGCTGCTTCTCTTTAACCCAGGAGTCCTCATTCAATTGAGCTGAATTGGTAGACAGAACACTTCTGCTTCAGAAAGCTCTTTCCAAGATCAGATTATTTTATAACTTCAGAAATGCATTTACCTGTGCCACGGCATTATGTTGATTAATCTTTCTGTTCTAACTGACTTTAAAAAAAAGTAGAGATGCTTTGTGCTGTAAGAATCTGTTTATACTGTGTAACTGTTCTTCTCTGATAAGGGTTCACTTAGCAAACTCCTGGTTTAGGACTTCAAAATAGCAGTAAAAAAAAATAATAAAAATGCCCAAAACAAAACAAAACAACAACAAAAAAAAAACCCCATATAAATCCACAAAATCATTGTCCTGGCTAATTTTGCATGACAATTGTAATCAAGAGCTATTTAATCAGGATCACAAACTCATCTAATCTTAGTGTATGTGTATACCTCTCTTGGACTATTGCTGAATGGGGCTTCTAGGCAGTACTGTGTAGAACTATAAACCATCTTTGCATAAGGAGCTGGAAAAAGAGGCAGAAAGTCACGAAGTAATAAATATCAGACAAAATCTGGGCTCTGCTCGCAGTACTCAACTGCAGGTTCCTTAAATCTAACTTTCAGTTTGTGAGTTGAAGAAAACCCAAAAGGGAAAAAATAGCACCTCAGCCAGTCTGGTAACAACATTACAGAGAACTGGAAAATACTCAGACAGCATTTTGAAATATATTTAATGGCAGTTGATGCAGAAAAGTGAAAGTGAAGGCATCAATCTTTCCACATGTCGCAGGAAAAGCAGCATTCAACATTTACAATAACTATAGTTTTCAGGAGAAAATGTAAACTTGAACATAATACTAAATATCTAGTACTTAAAAACAAATGAGCTTTGAACACGTCAGTTTTTTCGTGTGCGCATGAACAGACTGGGCAAAAAACAGATCAGATCTGAATAGAAGGCATAGTCAAATGTATGCAGAGTCACTAATAAAATACAGCATAATCAATGGAATTACAGGCAAGATGTAAAGCGAAAGGCTGCCTTTTGTGCAATAAACTATAGTAAATAAACTCTTGCAGATAGCATCAGAGAAATTATTAAACAAACAAAACCAGATCTAGAAGAAAGGGTATTCTTGTGCTAAATGATATAGGAGAGGGAATAATCCGAAAATGGGAAATATCCAAAGGTGAAATCTACACAAAAAAATATTAAAATGAAATATTTATCCATTACAGAATTTAGTGTTATCTTCTACCTGTTTAAAAATTCTGTGCCCACACAAATCTTGTCAATGAAGTACATAGATCTGTACCATTCTCATGTCCATGGGCAATCAAATGTACTCAAAAATCTGCATTAAAATTAGCACCTAAAATATCATATTTCTTAAATCCTTCCCAGTTACTGAGATTCATCATAGCTCACCAGCAGGAAACAGCCATGACAACATGAGGTGCTGTGGAATCCTAAGCTGTGGTTAAACATTCAGCTGCAATGCTATAAAACCTGCGTTTTCAGACTTCTCTCAGATTTCTTAAGCTTATTTTTCTTATTACCTGTGTGAAAGCTAAGTGTTTGTACCTACCTTTGATGTTTAAGGAAACTGAAACTCACAACTGGTTTTTGTTACCCACCAGGTAGATGCCAGTTTTCCCAATGAGATCCTGTGAGCACTTTGTTTCACGTGGTTTGAGGACGGAGTCAGCTGCGGTACTCAGATTATCGTCATCAACTTCAAATAGTCCACTTGACTTTGCTTTGAAATAATTGAGGAATCTCTCTTCATTTCCTTCTTTTGGGAGAGAGTTATCAGTAGAAAGCTGTGAGGAGCACCTGAAGACCAATATGGTCTTCAACATAAAAGGATATGATCTGCTGCTTGAAAAGTGGGTATGTCCCTTTGCTGTATTGTCTTAGGCTATATTGACACAGGACAGTTTTGGACATAATTGTTTAGACAACTTCTGTGATTCCCTTTTTCTGTCTTTGATTTCTAAGAAATGCCCATGAAAAGACTGAGAGGCTATACTTTTTTGAAGATTAATAAATGTGCATAGGTTACTATTAACCCAACAGGGGCTTCCTTTTGGGAGGGTTTATCCACAGAATATATTGTACAGAGTATTAAGCGTATGTGTTATGTAGCCTGTAATAACCTAGTGTAGTTTTTTTTTTTTTTTTTAATTAAAACCAAAATACCACTGAGAAGACATGGGATATGCATGGAAACATAGAAATGAGAAATCAAAACATTAAAGTTAAGCGAACATCTAGGAAATGACTGTTCCATCTCAGTCATCAGTTCAAAAGTGATACAAAGGAGGGATAAAATAGGAATACAGTCAGCTTCCCATCTCTAGAATTTGGCACCTGTTTGTGTCTAGACAAAGACAACTAAACCAAGAACCTACCTGGGTCATGTACTTTTATACTCTTTGCCTTCAGTAAGAGGAAACTATTAATTTTTGCTATTACACTGTTAGTCATAAAGATAATAGTAGTTGACTACTTATAATTCATTGTATTCTATTCTGGAAAAAATTCTGTCTAAAAATATTGCCTGGGAGCATTATTAATAAATATCACTGAATAGCCTTTTTACAGGCTTCATAACAGATGAAAGTAAAAGAAAGATAAAACAACCAATTTTTCTTAAGCTCAATATTTTAATTTCCAGTATTTTTATTTATATCAAATGTTCAAATATTTAATTTTCTATTACAGCAAAAAGGAATATTCTGTCCTTCACCAAGTAATACTAGATTAAATTACTTAAACTGGTTTCTTATAACTTTATATGTTAAGAATTTTAAAAGTAAATACAAACAGTAATATGCTACATTCAAATAAGATAGGGGGATATCTGATTTTCCAGAAAATACGTAGCAACATATTGACTAACATATATGTCCTCAGATTCAGATTGCAAGACACAGATGATGAATCTGTTGTAATTTTTTCATTTCAAATAATTTCCATCTGGTTAGAAATTTCCATCTAGTTATTTCAATGAAAATGTTTAAAAAATCTGATCTATTCAGAATATGCAGGTAACATGAGGCATTAATTTTAAAGTTCTAACAGTGAATAATATAATTAAACAGAACAATATTCTGAAACCAGCCTTGGGGACTGTTTAGTGTACAAATAAATCACGACATTATATTTTTTCATTTTGCACTTTTCTAAAAATATACAGAAATGTTTAGTAGTCACTTCTCAAATAATCCATGGTTAGTGCATTCATGTACATGGATGATATTCAAATAAGATGTGATGTATGCTTAAAATGCTAAATAGGAGAAAAAAATACACATTTCATGAATGTTCATGTAAATTTTAAAATAGTTTATCTTCAATTGTGTTTCCTTTATGTTTTCATTGCACAGCCAAATATTTGCAAAATGCACATATGAATTGTGAATTTCAGAAAGCATTATTAGCAGACAATAATATCAATTGAACCTTTCACACCGAACTCTCTGACTTTAAAATAGGAATCCCTTTCAGTTAGTTGTGTTGGTTACTCTGAAGAAAAGGAACATCATCACATAGCTTTCTAATTAAAAGACTTTAATTTTTTTCTGTGGTAAGTATTTGTAAATGAATAATTCTCAAAGCAAAGTACACCAGGCAGTTTGGTAGAGCAAACACTTCTGTGTTCTCTACAAAACTAATTCCTTGCCACGGCTAGTCCTCTCCTTAGAGATACAGCACCCAGGGTAGCTCTGAAGCTGGCTCTTTCTCCTTCTCCTACCTGCTTCAGGCTGGACCAGAACTCGTTCCTTCTCCCTTCCTGGGGGAGGGGAGTGATGGAAATCCCAGCTCCTAGCCCAAAGCTTAGATCCTGCCACCACATGCTTTGGTCTTATCCCCAGCACTGGATGCAGCTTGTTTGTCAGTCCATCCTGTCCAAATAACCAGTATACTAAATATTGTTCACTGAACAGAGTGTCCACAGTTGGAAAAGGAAAAAAAAAAGTTCAGGAATACTTTAATTCTGCTAAATATATTATTCTTTATCAGTTACTCACTCAGTGGTAGTTATCATACACGCCTTGTCCATTTTGTCAATTGTGCATAATCTTTCCATACATGAGACAAATTTATCAAGATCAAGCATGATGAATGTTGCTGGGACCAACATGTCTTCACAAAGAATTAGACATCTTCCATGCAAGGAATGGAAAACCACTCCATTTTGTTGTTACCAGCGTAATTTGAAGTATCATTTCAATTTCCCTGAACTGTTGCTACCAATTAACGCAGAACAAATCTGGAAGTTTAAACTTTTTTTTTTTTTTTGAGTCACAAGATATTTTTAAAATTAAGATGAATGACTTTTCTGATTCGTATCTGAAACACTCTACAATACAGAGCATGTAATGTAAAGATAAGGTAGAGCTATTAATATTCCAGAGTTCTTTCTGTAAAGACATTAAAATAAATGTGTATTAATAACATTTTAATAAAAACTGACATTATTCTGCCCATGACATTAATGCTTTGACATAATGGCTATAATATCTTCTACATAATGTGATCAAATTATATTAAAAAGGAAATAGACAAGCAAATGCATTACGAAGAAGAGCCCATATATATTAAATCATGTCATCATTAAAACAATAATAAAAAGAATTCATATATTAAATTATGTAAAATATAAAAATTGATACTCTCATTGGCTAGACATGTTTGCCATGAATTTTAACAATATTGTGAGGACTGCAAAAAAAGATTACACATTTGCATATCTTTCCCTTGCTTTTTCAAAATATACAATTCATAGTTTATTAATGATAAGCAAATTGTTCTTTCCGACATATTTCTGAGTCATATTATTAATATCATTACTTCCTACTTTATTTTTTAATTGTATGACTTTTAACATGTGGGTTCTGTGAATGGGTAACAGGGACAGTGAACTACAAAAACATCTGTAGTTTCCAGATGTTTTTGTAAGAAGACATAAGAAATACACAAGACAAGACCTTTTGTAGTAAAAACTGATTTGTTCATTAATTATTCAAGAAAGAGTGAATCACACCAACATTGACTAATGTAAGATTTAGGCCTAGTGTATGCTGATCATCTGATCTTCTGTCAGCTGTGGCATCTTGGCCTTGCTAAGCCTTTCCAAGCTGTGTCTTCTCCATAAATATCTTGAACATTTCTATTTTATCAAAGCCGTACAGCTATGCCTTTCATTTTAAAGATCTTCTAAGTTTCTCGTTATGGCCTTCTGTTCTTTCTGCTTTAATGTCAAACATTAGCTGTATAGATTTTACTATGCCACAAAGCATCAAAAATTGTGGTTTTTTCATACCAAACAAGTCAGGTGCTAATAAGATCCATAAGACTAGCCGCAGAAAGAGTGCATCCTAAAAAGGAAACTGAATAAGAGCGGTCACGGGCTTTGTTTTCTTGAGAATCTCTGCCAGAAACCTGTTAAAAAAGGAATGAAAATATAGAAAAATAAATGAGATGATCAGCCATACTCCTGATAATTTTTCTCCTTGTAGGTAGCGTTAGTCATTTTCACATATTTATTCACTCAGTACTTTACGCACAGTTGAATGTTTGGAATGTTTGGATTTTTTTATTCGACAGCAACAAGAGAGTATATTCATTGTGATGGTTCGTCTAATTGCTCTATAGTTCTCAGAGCAATGAAACCATCTACTCACTTTTGGCCTTCATTTTTGGGAGAAGTAACATTCCAGTGTGTGAGTCATGGTTTTATTGGCCTTACTTGGTAATTCAGGATGCTCTTCTGAAAATTTCTATCCAGTTCTTCCTCACCTGTCTTGCTGTCCAGTCCTTCCAGTGACTAAAGTTCCTTGATGAATCCAAAGCCTCAGAACAGCAACATCATGAACTTGTGCAGAATGAAAAAAGTCCAAATCAATTTCTTCTCAACATTAAAAAACCGAGAAATATTTTGGATTTGAATCAAAACATTGATTTTGAATCAAAATATATGTTTTGACAATTTTGAAACATTTCATGATGACCTAGGACTTTTTTTTAATGAATTAATTAAAATAGACCACTTAATAAAAATAAATAGATAAGTCATCCTTTTCTTAGTGGAGTTTTTTAGCGGGGAAATTTTCAAAGCCAGCAGTTCCCGCACTTTTTACCAGTCTATATTCTGAGGAAGAAACCAAGTCATAGCCAGTACACACAGTTCTAGCAAAACAAGCCAAACAGGACAAACACATTTGTATGTGATCACAATTTACCAGTATTTCAAAGTACTTCACCCAGTGGTTATAACCTCTTTGTCTCCTCTAGGGTAGACAAGCCCTCACTGTAACATTTTAGCTTTAATATTGGTAGCATCACTGTAAGATTTACTGATTGCCCACTTGATGTTATGATCACCTCATTTTCTTTGGAGTTTCTTTTAAAAGGATAGTGACCTACTGCCATTCTATTGTACTGTGTACAATTTATATGACACCAAAATGCCTTCAGGTTCAATGTGCACTACTGAGAGTAAAATAAATGATACCCATAGGTTCTCTTTTGACTGTTTAATAGCATAGAATGAGTTCAAAAGGAGAAAAAAATGGCCAGAGCAGGAAAGTAGAATCAATTATATCATATTTCATTTGGAATTCAGTTTGGAAGAATGTATATTTGGATGGGAACATCTATGCATTGACTAGTGACAAAGAGATTTATCAAAACAAATACAGACAGCAAAAATAAACACAAATCAAAGAAATTATTAATTAAAATATCAAAGCATGTTTTCCTGAACATTTTTAGACTTTTTCCGTATTAAATTGTTTCAATTATGATTTTAATTAAATACAAACTTTTTCATATAAATAAAAAAGGCTGCAGAGAAATGCTTTTCTATTTTTTGTTAATGATTAAATGATGAAAATGAAAATATTTTCATCAAATTTGGAAGAGAAGTTGTAAAATGCTTTTGCCAATACTTAACAGTAGTTATCAAAAATAAATGAAAGCAAAATAGTTCATCATGAGGATGTGTCAAGTTTAAAGAAGTTCAGTAAAAGAAACCTTTAAAACTTTGGCAAAAGTGTCCTTGAGAGTGAACTGATGGTATACAATTCATCTGCATTGTAATGGAAAGGAAAATAAAAGCCTCAGTATGGAACTCTAGGGTTTGGGGTTTTTTTTCTTTTTTTTAATTTAATGTGGAAAAACACAACATTATACTCCTGAAATATGTAATTTCTTGGGATCAATTAGATGTGCATGTGGTAGGCAGGCAGAAAGAACTCAGTGGAGAAAAAAAGGAAGGGGGTGTTGAGATTGGCCAGGGACACATGTAAGGACAACACAATCTGCAGAAACCCTGGTAAGCACAGGGCAAATGTTCATTTGATTCTTATCAATGTGGTTATTACATCCTCCCTCAAACCACAAGTGCAAGTGGGCCAATGCTTATATTTCAGCTACAGTGGCTGAAGTGGGGGTTTAAATTCACTTCTATTGCACTTGTTTCAGACAGCCAGAACATACTGCTTGAGGAAGTAATTTCTTTGATTGTCACAACTGTTTGCTTCAATGCATGTGAGTCATTCCTGTGGGTACAACTGAGAGAACAGCAAGCAGTCAACCAAGTAATTTTAAGTTAATAGCCTAAGAAGCAGTATGATCAATCCTAAGGTAATGACTATAGCTTTTCAGATTATTTTACACTGATTTCTTATGATCTTTTGACCATATCCTAATTTGATTTAACATACATACGCTTTTCATTGAAATAGGGCAACTTTTTGTGTAGACAAGCTTAGAGTTGTACAACTTTGCTTCCCCTTGCAAAGAAGACAACTACAGAAAACTACAGAGAACTAAGAAAAAAGAGCAACTCACTGCCTGCCTCAGTAATAAATACAACCCCTGTGTATGGCAGTTCTGAGATTTACTCAGGTTCACTTTGTTCATTTGCTCTTCCTTGCACTCGTTCCATATAACCTGTACAAAGCTTCAAGCCCTCTGTGTGGGAATACAATCTGAACCACTTGAAGGTCTTTAGAAATACATCTGAGAGAATCACAGACTGTCAGGGCCCTGAGGGCCCTAACTGGGCTTAAATACCCTGAGGTGCCTCAACTGGGACCCCTATCCACACCCTCTGCTCAGGAGCTCCTTTACACACAGCCTCCAGCCCCAGTAATGGATTATGTAGTATGACCTAAATCAAATATTTATTGACACACCCAAGCATAAATTCTGTACAAGTTCTGCTATGTTTTGATCCTTTCTTTTTCCTCTCTCAATGGAAGACATCGAGGAGAGGTGTTATCTCCTACCCATGGTGTGAGTTGATGATAAAAGGCAGGAAAAGAGTCCCAGATAAGGGAAAGCCACTGAGAGCACCCTGTTCAGTGATGCATTTTCTGTAGAACTGGGAGGTGGTTGGTTGAGGTCTTACACTGGTCTTGGACTGCTTAAGTTAAAAGCACTTTAATTTGGGTGAGTTCATACTAGCATGTCAGTGATCCTAGACATGCCATCCCTAACACACCATGCAGTGCCCCTTCACCTTCTTCCTCTTATTTTTGGCTGCAAACCCAGCATGTGGAAGAGCAGTGCCAGCCCACCCTAGCAAGTTGTTAAAAGTTTAGTGATCATAGTTGCCAAATTTCTCACCAGAAAAACAGTGGTGTTTCAGGCATCTTTCCCAAACTAACTAGACCTCAGTATAACTATATGTTACAGGTGAACCCAAGGATTTCAGGACAGAAACAGCTTCTAAGAGCTAGACAAGTCACTTACTTACTTGTGTTTCTATAGAAGCTGTAAAATAAGTGCCCATTCAGTCTTTCTTCCAGGTCAGATGTGCCTTTCTCCTTAATAGAAATTGTACTGAATTCTTGTTCTGGAGTCACAGCTTCCAAAGACAGGTAACTTATAAACAGCTCACACAGTAATACATTTCACATTCAACATCAGACACTGCCATTGCTTTGGTTCAGTTCTGTGTTTGGGAAGAAAAACCATTACACATGTGCTTGATATTTATTTTTTCTCCTTAAGATTGACTTATAAATCTGAAATAATACTCTAGTTGAGAAAAAGAATAAAAGAAATCCCCAGCCTCTTTTCTGTATCTTACTGAAAATCCAGTCCTCTTGTGGAGTTGCCCTGCACACTTCTCTCTCATTTTATCAGGCTGCAGATGATTCTCTTCTCTTGGTCTTCTCAATGAATTCAAACCAGATCTTGACATCTCCAAACATTCTTCAAAAAACACCTTATTTTTGACCATGGTGTCTTGCTCCTATGGTGTGCTGAATGGACCAAATTTTGTTGCCAGGGCACATGGAATTTGGTGGCTTCATTATATACTAAGCTTAAGGAAACCTTGAAGATCCTTGATTTTGATTGACTACATAATTGCAATTTACTTCAGGTTTTTTCCAAAATATGTCATTGACCTGGTTTATGATATTGTACCCAAATTACCTGAAACTCCAGTGTTTGAGATAACCTTTGTTTTGAGGTGTCATAGTTTAATTGTTATCTGAATTGAAGGAAATATATTGATACAGCACAAAAATTATTTTAAATCCTTATTCTTTATGAGCTAAAAGTATTTTTTTAAGATTTTTGTTTATTTTATATAAAATTATGTCCTTGTAAACTTCTGACTTAGAGTATGTGCCATATTATCTGGCTATAATTATTCTGTGAACCCAAGACCATTAAAATCTTTCTTCATTTTCCTGTCGGTTTCATGAAAAATCTAATTTAGCTTTAAGATACGGTACATTCAGAAATGGTCATTTGCATGGAAATTGTCATCAAAAAAAGGAATTTGGTAACAGTGCCTGGACTTAATGATCAGTTTAGCCTCCAGACTGAGCTACCAATCATTTCAAGAAATTGTTATGGTCAAATCCAGCAGGTATATTTAGAAATTGCTCAGTAATCTTCTGTGCAGATGTTTCATTCTCTTCCTGAAACCCCTAGGCTTATAAAGGTCACACCAGGGCAACACAGAAGTGGAGTGCAAATTGCCAATTGCAGGTTTGGAGAAAGGTTGTTTCCTTTGACAAGTCAAGGAAAAGCTGGAAGTCTGAAAAGAGCTATGGATAAACACTGTCATTTACTCCCAGCTGATTTCATTGTGGCTGCAGTGGGTGTCTAACCGCAGAGTTTATCATAAAATTTCAGAAAGGGTCTGCTAAAAACCAAAACACTTATAAGTTAATCTAGCAATTTGTTGTTCTTTTCCTGAGCTTTAGACTTATGGTAATTAAAACCTTACACACATTACTTGGCAATATAATCTATAGAAAACCATTAAAAGGAAATAAAAAATACAAAATCCTTCTATGCAGTTTGGAAACAATTCTGACACACAGTTAGGTAGCTGGAAGGGCAAAGAGGATATAGTTTTACCATTAGTTCTCTGTCCTGTGCCCTGCATGCAGAACTGGTAATGCACTCAGTCTGGTATTGCACTCCAGACGACAGCTGCTCCCCAGCTACCAAAATACAGAGAGGACTCCAAGCGCTCCTCCATCACTGTGAGACAACATGTGCTGTGCTTTCCTCTGAGCATGCTTCATGGCTAGTCTCTCCCCACCGTGCTTCTAAGGGCATGGCCCTGCAGAGAAGCTGAGTGAGAGCTTCATAGAGTCTGAGGCTTGATCCTCCGTCAACATCTGGAGAGCTGATAGTTGAGACTGGAACACAAGCCTTCACAAGAACGGTTGTAGGCAAGACACGCAAGTTTGTTTCAGCCTGAAGGCACCTGACTCTGTATTTATTGGTATCAGCTCGGTAGCTTTACCAATCCCACCATGCAGTAATGCAGCAAACGCTGATTCTGACTTCCAGCTATACTACTTAACCATGATTTCAATGTTTCTCAGTCCTTTTCTGTTGTTTCCACTAGGAAGTTAAGTTTTGGGACGTATCCTGAAATACATAGTGTTTAAACTGTGGTAAATGAAGTACGAGCACACGTTTTTTTCAGCTAATTATTAACACAGCAGTTCATATTTAAAAGAACAAAACATTGGGTTTCGTTAGTTTTCACAAATACGGACCTTATTTAACCATTACCCTTAGGGAAATTCCAGCCCCCAAGTTTTAAAATGTATTCACTTTAATTCTTCCTTATAAAATCAAAATCAATGGTTATTCTGGGATAATTCTCTTTTTGTTGTTTTCCTGCCAGAAAAAAAGGGAAACAGCATAAAGGTTTAAGAATTAGTAGATAAATGTATTTTAATGACTGGGTGATCAGATGGAAAATGTTCTTTTTGGAATGAACTAGTTCCTGGTGGATCACCCAAAGTTCATGCAGCAATTAACATTAATTATTTCAAACATATGCTGAAAACTTTATAACAGATATTAGCTAGCAAGGTTAATTATTGAATGTGAAAGCAATGCACTGATGTAATAAATACAAGGAAACTCAAACCTAAGGGGAATGGCGCCAGCAACTAGAAGAAGAAACCACAATCCATTCCCATTATAGCAAGTGCTAATGCAACATATCACTTTCAGACATCCTTGCCCAGCTCTAGTATCCCACAAGACTAAGTTGGGATCATATTCCTGTGGAGAAAATTCCGAACTTGCCATGCATGTCTCATTCCTTTCCCACTCCTGAGACTAATATCTGACACAAAAGACATCAGAACGCCTTTTTCAGATTCCTCCTTGGTCTTCACATTAAGTTAGAAGAAATAGATTTCAAGTAATGGTGGAGTTGGACTGTGCTTCAAAATGAAGAGTAATGGATTCATAATAATTGTTTTTCTAAAATTTCCACTGCCTCTTTTGTTCTAACAGACACTATGTTGCTAAGGAAAATCTTGATCCTTTGCTTCAAAACAGCAGTTCCAAACTAAAATGTTTGATTACATACAAATTATAGATAACTTTTGGACACCTGTTATTAAATTATTAGACTGCAGTGATGCCACCTTTCTTTTCTCTACTTTGCTTGGTCTTGCTGGAATTATTAAGTAGAAAAAAAATACTAAAAATATGGAGAAAAATATTAAACAGATATGTCTCACAAACAACCTCTGACCCTCAGGAACTGTATTTTCCTTATGTTGTACAGTTTAGCCTGGTAGGAGTAATTGGTTCTGTGTGATTTCCTCAATTGTATGTCTTGTAGCTGTTTCAGCTGTTTTCCAATAGTCACATTGATTTTGAAACTTTGCCCATATTTTGGGTTTTGTTGCTATGCAAACAATTGAATGTTAGCCTTTAAAATTATTGATCCATTTCCAAGAAGGCTCAGAAAAGTTTTATTTTCAGCTTTTACATGTTATGATAAGTTTATTACTTCTAAGGAAGATGTATAAATAATTTTATAATCATACTTCATTTTTAGCAAAAGGGCACAAGATAGACACATTGTCTTGCTCTTGTTTTCAGTTCACTCTTAAATAAGAACTAACTCAACTAGTGGAACACTGATTTTCAAAGAAGTTCAATATGCTCAGCAACTCATTGGCTTATGCCCTTTCTGAATGCACAAAAATTAATACCAGAAAAATCTGAAACAAAGCTCACAAAATTCAGTTCTGTCCTGGATTTGAAGACCTTAAAGTGTGAGGTTTTCAAATATGAAGATTTAGTAATACTGTGGATTTCATTTTTTTAGCTGTAATTTCACAAGTGCAGCAGAGTTTTCTCCGGTTCCTTTAATAAAAATGTTTATAAAAGTTAATGAAGGCAACATTTGGCTTGAATTACAGGGAGATAGTAATTGTATATTTATCCAGACATTAAGGGGAGCAAGGTTAAACTGGAAGTCATGGCATATTTCAACACAATCTGATGTAAAAGTCAAGTTCTGTAGAAAGCAATTAAAAAGAAAGGGGGGAAGGGAAGCAGAAATATGATCAGGGATGAGAAAGAAAGAAACTCTCCTACCAGCCTGTATTCGAACAAACTGAATTTATAACATCTGTCAGAGGGACTATCATGACCAGTACAGCAGAAAACATGTTGTAGCATGTATTGTTTGGCATCAAATGTAAGTAGATGGTGTGCTGACATAGGAAGAGCTCATGGTGCAGGGGCCTCCCTGCAGAGCATGGAGAGGAATGAGTCTTTCCAAAAAAATTAAAAAGTTTGATATTTTTCCTTATTTTTCTAGAAAGCTGACATAGAATTTTAGATGTGCATTAAAAGGAAATGGGCCAAAAGCATCCCAGACTACACATTATTTATGGGACTAGGTTTTAATACTATCATAATAATTTCCTTCTGGGTTGGATTCAACAGAATAGGCTTCTTTTCAGGTTCCATTTAGACAAAGCCGTATCTTGCCAGGACAGCTCATGGGAGATATTACTACAGAAACTGGGTTTGACCTGAAATACAAATGCTAGCTTAACCCTCAGCAGGATCCAAATACTTTGCTTAGTTCACATCTAATGAAATACTTGTGCTTAATTATCTACTTAGCTCATACAAATGAACCCTTCTCCACCTCCTAGTGTTCGGAGGATGTCTAATAGAGGATGATAACGTAAGAACTTATCTTCAGCTAGGGTAAGTTAGTGGAGCTGTGCCAGCTGAAATCAACCACAGATCTGGCCAATAGACAGCAGGTTGTTTAAGGGATGGTGAATACGACTTTAATTTTATTGAGCTTTTACATGATGTTTCTTAATATGATGTTGATTTAATTTTCTGTTTTTAAATAGTAGTATAATTTGCATTGATAGCATGCTACTACCTTGGCAATGTAACATAATCTCCAAATCCCTACATTGAAAACAATTAGGTTGACGTACTATTGGATTTCCACAGGTTTTTTACTGACATCCTTTTACCACTGTCTTGACATGGTAATGTCTCATAGCACAGTTGCACTGAAGTAATTTTTCTATCAGTTTGACATGACATTGTCTCCATGGACATATACTGACACTTAAAACAAATGGAGAATTACTGTTGCCGTTTTGCACAGAAAAAAATTGCTGCACTCACAAAACAATTTTGTTTTCACAATACAGTGATCCACTTTAATAACAGCTTTCAATTTTAGATGGCTATTCTTTTTTCTCTTTTTTTCCCTAGAGCTTGCTACTATAAAAAAACCCTATAAAATGAAAGCAGAATTTCACCTCTGCTCATCTAAAATGGCTTCACATATTGAAACTGATCTAATTTAAAATAAAAGCAAAATAAAGACAAAATACCCAGTTAGTTACAACAGAGATGTAAAACTGCTCACATAAAATACAAAAAAATACCGAATTTTGAGTCTGACTGATCTGAAGATTTGTTCATCTTTTCCATCTTTTTTTTTTTTATATGTCCATAAAGTTGTATAAAAATTCTGTGTGTTTGTATGTTCCTTTGATTTGCTATTTGATTGAATATCAACATACAGACAAGAAAACGTTTTCTGAAGTGTTGTGTTCAGGAATTTCAGCACTGTTTCTTCTAGGTTTTTTTTAAGAAATGCTCAGATAAGGTAGTATCCAGCCATTTAGATGAAAGTATATGCAGAACTATATCAAAACATTGTGGTTCCAGTTTTCATGATTTGCCATGACAACCACATTTCTGTTATTTTCATATTCCAAGCTAAGGCCAAGATTGTGAAACGTGGTCAAAAGGAAAGATAATTGGTGTAAGATCATTTTCATAACTTGGTGTTTGTCTTTAAGATCATTTTCATTAGTGACCCTGACATAAAAACAGCCAGCTAACAAAATTGGTTAATGGCTCAGAGTTTGAAAATATTGTCTAAACATATAAGGGTCAGACTATGAGCAAACACTAGGTGACATTAAAAACTGGGAATGAGATGACATTTAATAGTGCAAAATAAAAGCTATGTCTATGTAAAGGTCAACAAGGATGTGTGTTATAAACCTGGAGCTCAACACTGAACATAAGAAGATCTGCCTATGTCATGTAATCATGAAAAAAAAAAAACAGGGCTGTATCAGGGCAAGTATTTCAAACAGAAAAAAGGTGAAAACCATTGTTCAGGATACTGGAATGCAGGAATATGGCTTTGTTGCTAATGTCCACAGAGATTAATTCAAACTGGAAGACCATCAGGCAAGCATTACCGGGAATCTTCCTAGGAGTGAGATGAAGTGCCTGTCTTATACAAGGAGAGGAAAACAATTGGGCCCTGCAAAGTAAGTGCTAGCAGAGAATATGGTTTTCTCATCAAGATTCAGAAAGAATGAGATTATCTCTTCTTAGGGAGAAGAACAATTTCAGTTAGAGGACAATACTTACACAAGAATAAAGAGGTGTCTGCTGGTTGTAAACATGGTTAGGCTGGTCCTAGAAAATAGTTTCTTCCTAACAAAAAGAGAGAACTATCTTCCTGTTGAAGCAGGTTTAAGACCAGATGATAGCATAGCTAAATGGGTTTGGATACCAAAACACTTTCATCACAGACATGCAATTTTACTAATTGCATGACTTCCTCAGCCCATGGGAGAGACAATGCATCCAGGAGGAAGATCGGGTGGATCAGTGCAGTGGTGTCAGTGCTACAGTGCACAGCCCAGGGCGGTGGGGTCCCCCAGGCTCCTCTGTGTTTCCTGGAGGTTAGAGAGATGGTTCTGGATCCTGGGGAGTGTCATGGGGTTCCTCACCAAGGTCTTTCTTATATTGTGGTTACCTCCAGTATTCTTAAGTGTTCTTAGTTCTAGGTTTGGGTACAGAATAACTCGCCAAGGATTAGTCTTCTCAAATTGCACTGTTGTTTTCTGATTTGCTGTTGCCATTGTCAGTGCTCCCAATCTTCCTGTTCAGGTCACTTTTGGACATGTTGATGTCCAACAGGCTGAGTGTGTAGTTTGGCTATATCTTTCCTTAAGCACACCGAAACTACTTTGTTGTTTGCAACAGGTTTGGATCATATTTTGTCTACTTCTGTCAGAGCAAAAAGTCAATTAAAGTTCATCAGTTCATGCCAACAGCTTTGCTAACTACATCTAACTCATGCTATCTGCTACAGCAGTGGGGCCAGGAAACAAAGCTGGGTTTAGTCTTAAGATTAAAATTAGTATTATATGATTTCTCTCAGAGACCTTCTGATGACTGCAGGTGATTGGACAAAAATCTCTTACAGTACTAAGACTCTCTTTTTCCAAGTCCTCAATATGGGTCTGTTTTTCACTGTTCTCTGCCATTTTTAGTGTGAGTGTGCATGGACTGTCACATAAGCTGGAATAAAGCTCTGTGTTTTCTAGTGCTGGTCAGGTGCCATCACAAAGAGAATAAAAAGTTGTAATACTAGCAATTGTGAAAAGAGAAGAGTATTTAATTGGTAATTGATGACAGAACAGTAGATCTCTTAATTTATGAACACTACAAGTTTGGTCAAGGTCAATGCTTGTGTGATTGCCTGTTGCTTATACATTTATGAGCAAAAAATTCAGAAGAAACTCCCTTTGAACACCAGCTGACATATGTGCTTTAATACAAACCATTTTGAATTGCCTCGATAAGACCAGGTGACTGAGTCATAGTCCATACTTTATGCCAGTCTGCTTCTGTTCATCAGGAGCATGAGGCTGTATTTTAACTATGATGAAGCCCAGGAGCACACTTTCAATAATATAAATTTAATCTTAAACAGACAGGTTAAGGTGACAGCTGATGAAATCTAAACACTTGCTGTCTTTTTCACAAGTAATATATACAGTGGAGTGCTCTACAAGTTATAAACAGCATTTTAAGCAGTCAAGCCAAAAAGGAGAAAGGGGTATATTTAAATGCAAACCTGAACAATTCAGTGTTTTAAAAGATCAGTCAAGTCTCCTTGAACCATGCTGCTGTAAGTGATTGAAGTAGCCTGAGAACTTTAAAATTAAGTGAGCTGACACTTCAGGTTAACATTGATTTAACACATATTGGCCTAGATGAACTAATATTGAACATAACAGAATGACAGCATGTTATATATAACTGAAAGAGAGCTGTCAGAAAGTAGTTTCTCAAAAAAGTAAATCAGTCCAAGTTGTTTCTAGAATTTTGGCCTTCATTGCAATCTCTCTTCTGCAAAGTTTTAATTACAGTATCAGCAACTTGTCATTCCAAGGACCATGGCATTACAAAAAAGAGGTAGGTCTGCTGAGGGCACAGCATTCACTAAGAACATGAATGGAAAATATTAAGCTTGGTTAGCTTAAGCAGATCAATACATTTGTGAAATTTCTGACACCTGAAGGCAACCTTATTATTATAAGGATATAATTAATATAATTATGTTAATTTAATTATAAGCCATATAATTATTGCTTCCTTATTTATGCTTCCCAACAAAATGATAGTAGAAGCTCCAAGCAGGAGGGCTTTTCAGAGTTATTGGCTCTGATCTGTCCTTGGGATCAGAGGACTTTGGAAAAGAATGTCCGGCAATGGCTAAAAATCTTATAGGAACATGGAGTAAGTTATCAAAAGGAGATAAAATATATTAAAAATACAAACTTTGAAATAAGTACACTTTCTTTTTCATAAAGGATAGCTATTGGAATGGAGGAACATGCAAGGTTAGATTTCAAAAAATTCTACTGAATATTTTGCCAAGTCTGCATTTTCTATTAGGTAGAGGATTAAGGCACACCAATTTCCATAACCACCGACAGACTAAAAAGCAAGTTTGACTCCCCTGACGATATGCTCAGGTAGCCCTTCACATCTGGGTGACTCAGGTACACCCTTTCAGCGAAAATCCAGATCAAAATTTAACCTCACACTTCTAGGTCTTATTTACCTTGTTGTTGTGCTCTTAGAAAGAGGGATTGGGTGGTCATAATTCTCCCTCTGACCTTTACATCTCTGAATATAAGTAAGTATGTGACAGGATATGCCAGCTTCACCTTGACCACAAAGAAATTCTTTCTTTGTAAGACGGAAGAAAAAAAAAAAAAGACTTCTAAGTTTCACTACAAGCATAGCCAAAAGCAATGTATTTTTTGTACTTCGGTACAAAGAACATTTTTAGATTCTCCTCTAATTCTATTGAAGAATGCATTTCAAACCATTTTGCAGGGCTGGAGAGCAGGTCTGAAACAGCAAATGGCATTATATCAACCCTTGCCATGCATCCAGAAATACTTGGATCATCCTGACCCAGATTATGTTAGGAATCAGTTTCCATTTCTTGTCAATGCAGTTTCAAGTCAAATCTTTAGTGTTAGCGGAGGGTCTACAAACCCATTACCTTTTAAATATGGCCCTCTGTGTGTGTGTGTGTGTGTGTGTGTATATATACACACACATACACCAAAGAGTGAAAACAATATAGAACTGTGAAAAAATTTGGTCACACTTCTCTGATCAAATATTCATGAAAGGGATATTATGCAACTATTTATTGTCCAGCACACTGTTTGTGTGCCTATACTTTAATAGTCTGTAAGGCTTCTGCTGGCTGGAATAAAGCACATCTACATATTCAAATATTTGCTCTTAATAAAGGTATAATGTGTGGAGTCTTTGACGTTTTGCAGAGGGCTTATTTTTTGCAAATGTTTTAAAATAGTGAATGGACTACTGAACAAGCTTGCTGTCAGTACTTTTTGACCTGTAGCATGCTTACAAATTAACCAACAGGAAGGTGGGCAGGAAGACTAAGGGGATTAGTTGATTACAGCCACAGTGAGCAGGTTAACTCACACTGCAGTGGGTTTAGTCTGTCACTGTAAATGGGAAAGGAGATAGAAACAAACAAGAAAAGATCAAAGCCAATCTGTTATAAAATGCTCCCTTGATACTAACTTTTTTTTAAAAAGGATGGCCTTAAGCAAATTTTTTTTCCCCCCATCTAGTCTTCCTACTGAGGATAGAAAATTCTTCTCTTTGTGGTTCAAGATGAGGTTGTTCTCTCTGTATAGGACACAACAGAGATCAGATGATATCACAAGTCCCAAAATAATAACAAAAGCTGCTACCAGGCATCCACATGATTTCACAGCTAATCCTTACCCTCTATTGAAATCAGGTTATGTATAAATAAAGAAATCCAGATTTTATTAGGGTGTTTTTCCCATATTATAATCTCATTATGAACACACTAGTCAATAACACATTTTGAAGTGAAAAGCTGCAAAAAAAGGTACCAATTTTTAACATTCTTTTTTCTGAACATGTTTCAGTGGCCACAGAGTTTAAAGGATGGAGACAGAGCGAAAGGAAAACTGAAGTCAATGAGAAGACAGTTAGAAATCATGTGAAGGCCCACCTCCAGTTCATGCCACTCTGTTAGCAAGTGTTGTTTGTTATAGGTGTAACACATTGAAGATGAGGTACAATCACCACCACGGAAATATAAGGCAATGCTCCAGGTAGTGTAGCTGGACAAGTTGAGAGAGGACTCATCACAAATTTGTTATTTGGTTAGTATATACATTTTATTTAACATTAGTTGATTACCCAGAGACCAGATTCCTACTCTACACTCTCTTTTAAATCTCATGCTGACCTTAGTTGTCCTACATTAATGGAATAATTCTACTGTCAAAGAGACGGCCAAACTCATTCTTTACTGTCATTCTTAGCATACGTCCATGCTATAAGTCTATATTATAAATGGTAAATTATGCATTATTATTATTATAACTGTATTATAATGGCATCTGAATTATATAATTAATAATTAATAGCTCATTATATACTTAATAAAAGACACACTTTCACCCATTAATTGAGTGTGAAGTGTTGATTTGCACACGAAAAAAAAAAAATCCCCTTGCCAAACCAGAAGCTGGCACGTATTCTAAATCTCATTCCTTTCAAACATCAAATCCTCTTATGTACCCCTTTCTCTAATGACAGAAAAGAGATCCTATCTACATCAGATTTTCTTATTAGCAATATCTTTCTGAATTAAATAGTTGAAAACATAAGCACATTTCTTTGACAGTTTTTCTTAGGAGTTGTTTTGCTAATTGAGCTTCTACAGTGTTGTACTTTCTTCATAGGCACATAAAGAAAACCTTTTATAAATTAGGATAATTGTAGTAGCAATGGGTTCCATATTATAAGATCATGACTTTCCAAAATACAAAGCATCATTTTAATCATGCAGTTTCTGCTAAAGGACTCCTTACAGCAGTCTGTGTTATGAATCACTTGTTTTCTCAGACAAATGTATCTGCAAATTGGATTTAACTGAACTGTTTTGCTAACTACTTTTATCATGTCCCCTTCTATCCACGTGAAGTCACAAATGAAAAGTAGTTTAAGTCAAATTAATGTAAATCAAGAAAATATATCTGCTCAATTACACCATTTTATGCAAAAATTAACAACTTTTCACACTAGCTGCAATCCTCAGTGTGATTTCTATAATACAGGCTTACTTCAGTTTCCTAAGCATAGGCACGTAGTGCTACTTGAGACACTCTGTGGTACCTGAGACTCTGCACAGGGCCAGCAAATGCAAACTAGAACATACAAAAGACCTTTGCCTACTTGGAACAGCATAGCAGCTGGATGGTCTAGGAAAAAACAAAATGCCATTAGATGCCTTTATTTAGGCAAATTAATTGAGTCCTTACACAGCCCTTCCGTCCCTGCACAGAGTAAGCTTCTGAAACCAAGACCTACTATGGAAACTTGAAAGCTGCAATGTCAAGAAGGTATAGTACGCCACATTTTTTGTTCTGAGTAATACTGTTAATTTTATTATTTTTATATCCCTATCCAAACATAGCATCCCAGCTATGACTCTTTAATTTTAACTTTATTAAGTAACTGGGGTTTGTTTTATGAAAATTCTGGTATTAGGGTACCATGTGATTTCGATGTTGTTTTCACACTCTTATAGCATTGCTTCTTTTTATTATGAAGTTCAGAAGCTACATCATTCTTCTGCTTTAAGATACAAATATACTGAATAAAACTACACCAGCAACTCAAAATGTGCTGATAATGTAAATATGCGTTACTTTGGAGGAATTACTTTCGTGTCAGAAAAACACAAAACAAATTTATTTTAGTCATATGTTTAAGTATTAAGATGACTTTCACTCTCATATTCAGACCATTCCTCTCCTAAATTCATTTTGGCATGAAAGAAAGTCAACATGAATATGCGTCTACAGTCTTTATTGAATAGAAATACCCCAAGGAGTGAAAATGTCTGCTGATAAAAATAGAAGCTATAGAAAACACAGGTCACTGTAATGTGTTTGTAGTTTTTACTACACTTTTTAAGCTTTGCTAGGCAATCAAAATAAAACTGACAGCAGTCATCTAGGTAACACAATTTACCAGTTAGGAGGACAGGAAAATATTTGGTCACCTTTAGGCCTAGTATGTAAATTTATGGTAGGTTGTCAGTCTCCGAGATGAAGTTTGGGTTTTTTCCATAAATTATTGCCTGTTTTTTTCCATATACACATGTAGCTTTGATTTCTTATTCTTTATTGTTCTTTGTTGTTCTTATCTACAGAAATAAATTAATCTACTTTGGATAATGAATACTTATTTTTCTTAGAAAATTTTATTAGCTACTGAATCTTTTTTGTAAAAAAAAAAAATTAAAAACTAGACATCTATTCTGCTTTATTTAGTTCAAATGAGTAAGGCTGGGTTGGCCCAAAAGATTCTTTCCAGACCAAGATGGTATTTTTAATCAAATGACCCAAAGTAAATTATTCACTCCATTAGATTTGCCTATTTGTAGGTAGAAGCACCTAAGTTATCCTGATTTACAAGCTAAAAAGAAAGAAAAAGAAATCCTGTCATGTTACGTGTCCTTGGAGTTATGTATTTTTTTTTGGTTTTTCTCCTCAAGAATCAAACTCAAAGAGTAGACACTAAGCCTCTCCTGGATTTAAAACAACAGCTCAAATTTATAATTATGTTACCGCATTTTAAGAAGTTGCTGCACTTTAATTTAGCTGTGATAACTGTCGTTGCGTATAATGTTACATTCAGACTTCTGGCAACTGGGAAAGTTAGCAGAAGTGCTGTTGCTTTTATATGTGCCCAAACTCAGCAAGTACACATGGGCAATCACTGCAGTTAGTTGCCGTGTGGTAAACTGCTAAACTACCAAAATTCAGCAAGTAGCCAGAGCTTTAAGGCAACCAGATTTCATGGGCTGCTAGGAAGGCAGAGATAAACATACACAGTTTTGATCATCTCTGTGAGACTGAAAGTGAGAAAAATCTAATTGAGAATATAGCTATGTCTCCAAGGTCAAACTACTTAGATGAAAGATGAAGTATAGCATAATGACACTCAGTGCCAATAAAAGCAGTAAGGCATAAAAAACACTTTAAACAGTATTAAGGAGCAAAGAAAGCAGAGTAGTATTTTCACTGCAATTCCTTTGTGGAATATTTATGACATGATGACCCTACTCAAAGAAAAAAATGCAAGTGACAAGGAAAAATCTTTTCTTGCATTTCAAATATGCTAAGAAAACAATAACAGATTATTTTAACTAAACCAGGACATTCTGTCCAGATTTATATTTCTGTGGACAATGTGAAAATACATTCAATCCCTTGCCTAGGGATGTATGTAGAATATACACAGATTCTCTTAAAGCTTTGGGTGTTTCCTTTGCAAAGTGAATAAAACTACAATGATATGTGAAAAGAAAGTAAAGGGGTGGGAGTGGGGGAAGAATATTTGATCTTGTTTATTCTAATAATGTAGTACAAAATCAGCCCGATTGCAAAAATTCTGATTATTTTGTAGGATGTAAGTAAGAATCTTTGGAGAAGATTTGTGAACATGGGACACAAAAATGTTCCCTGAGCTTCTACTAGGATGCAATGGTGCTTGAAAATAAGAACAGACCAAAAGCAAGAGAAGGGAAAAAACTAGATACTCTGTAAAGTATGAACCTCCTCTGATTCTTTGTGTCTGCAGAAAGCATTTAAAAATAAGTAAGTGGCTGGTCTGCAGCATAATCTGGAGGATGGCCTACTGTGACACAAAGAAGAGAGCAAGCTCTTTGTGCCATATAATATTCACTATAGCTAGCAAGTAATGTTGTCCATTGCTGGAGTTGAAAACAAACTTGGAGTTTACAACAGATTGCAAGTATCTCATTACATTTCAGTGGGATTAGAAAAAAAAAAACCAGAAACCCCTTTGAAAACTCTGGTTCAGTTTAATGAAATTTTCTATAGCTTGTAGCTCTACATAAATGAATTGTAATTAGGTACCCAAATATGACTTGCAAATCTTCAGATTCACAATACATAGTTAATATACTTAACGCATACCTAGCATTCATAAACACGCCCCATGAAACACAGCAAATGGAAAAAACAATGTAATACCTTATGTTTAGGGACATACTTCTCTCTTACTGACCCTAAGACCTTGGCCTTACTAACACTAAACATGGCCTTACTTTAGCCACGTTTCAAAATAGAGCACCCATGCACAGGATTTTTCCAGGAATTTCCAGGAATTTCTAAGAATTTCCAAGAATTACGACTTATCATTGTGACAGCAATTGCTTCCCACGGAAAATATAATGGCTGGTGACAGAAGCTGATATTTCAATACAAGGCAGAACATGTATATGAAGGGGCAGGGGGAGACAAGACCTCTGTAGCAGATTGGACATTGATTCAATAGGTGGGGCAGAACATCATTAGCTATTGTATATCTATATGGGTAGGTCAAGTATTCTCTCACCGAAGAAATTATTCTGTCGTCTAGTAGGCCAGTGTTCTCTGAGATTCTTGTGTTTGCCTTATTTATATTACTTGAGCTTACACAATTTCCTTCTCTAGAAAACTTACTGGGCAGAGAGCAGAGCAACAGAAAAACTAAGCTTACGCACAAAATTTCTCTTCTGTTGTATCTGGGGAAGCATTGTGAGGCCTCCTGAATGGCTGACATGAGACTCCCAAACTTTAATTCACAAGTGTTGACAGAAGAAAAACAAAAGTACATATTAAGATTTAAAAAGGAAAGTGTAATTCAAAGAACACCAAGCAGTGACAAAACTTTTCATGAGGAAAATCTTCACAAACTAAAATAAATATAGAGAACAAGAAGGCTTTGAGAAACTATAAAATAAGGTAAGTCTGAATGTCACAGGAACGCAAACACCTCCTTTTATTATTACTAACAGGAAAAATATAAAATAACCAGGCATTATGAATAGCATAAATATTCTTTACCTATATACATTGAATAAATTTATCCGCTGCCGATACTATGATATATACAAAATATATTAATTGTTTTATAACTAAACTGACCCTGTGACCTCCACTTTCTGAATCAGCTCCCAATGTTTTTGGATTACCAAAAAATAAAACTTCTGATGAATTCTCATCTTTTAGGAGAATTCTCACATCTCAAAACCACCATACTACTCATGCCTACTACAAGATTAACCTCATTTTATGAGATTAACCTCATTTAATAAAGAAGTTTAATATACCGTATTGGATACTAGAAACCAGATAAATCTTTACAGATAAATATGTTGTAAAACAGCAACTGTGCTTGTGGTGGATTTATGATAGCTACTGAAACTCTCAGACTCATATTTTCTTGCTTTGTGATACTTACAACTGTGCATCCCAAATACGTCATTAACATATTATATAATTTCTTTTCATAGGAGGCTTGAATTCCTTCAAAAGAAAAGTGCATATCATCTCATTTCTTGATCACTGAGGACTGCATATTTTCAACTTTAATTTCTATATCAAGTGTTTTGTGTGATCAGTTTCTTCCCCTGGTACTATCACTGCAGTGCTAGGATACAATGTGCCTTTCCCTTCCAGTCTTCTGTTAGGTTCAAGAATATCTCCATCATTAACATCCATACTCAGCTCTTATTCCCAGAATATCCCAGAATCCCTTTTTGCCCAAAAAAAAAAGGTGTTTCTGTTACCAGACTAATAGGATCTCATGAGAACTGATTAATTCTCCTTGTTTGCATTACCTGGTACAATCCTTCTGTCATTTCCTAGCAGTTGTGTCACTCTCTCATTTAACCTAAGATAATTTATGGAATTATCCTTCCTAAGAAGCAGGCAGGAGCTGTTTTCTTACATTTTTTAACATACATTCTTTTCACTGGAATATATTCTCTTCATATACTTTATATCAAATAAAACTTTTTTTCTGTAGGGAATACTTCTCCATGCCATACATACAGACTTCTCAGAAGAAAATAAATACACCTTCTGTGTTCTGATGGAAAATGATTGTATCAAGGGAGGCGGCTGTTATTTCCCACAGTACCAGCTGTTCCATCCTATAACTCATATTAAAAACCGCACATTTTTTATTATTTTCTCAGCATCTTTATTGTACTTACAAATCAAATTGAAGTCATATGCTGCTTGTCCCTTTTGAGTTCCTCCAGGAAGTACGTCCTGCTTAACATAATTCTTCATGTGGTAATACCCCCAAATTATTCTTGCAGTGCTATAAGGCTATTTTTTATATTGGTCCATTTCTATCTGTAAATATATATTTGATCATGTAAATTAACATTAGTGATTTTTAATTACAGATCTCAAAACTTAACTAAAATTAAATTATGACAACTGTCTGCCAAATGATAAATTCATTGGTGGCTGATCTGTCCATCAGATGATGGTGATGCATTGGTGAAAATCAACACTATCCAAGAAAAAATAACCTTGCCTGTTTACTACTGGAAAGGAAAAAAGGGAAGGAAAATCTCAGCACTATTGTAACCACTCAGAAAAACATCTCACTTTTAACAGTGTTTCCTCCTAAATAAAAGTGGCAACAGAGTCTGCCCCATTAAAAGTAACAGGTCAACATTGTATAGTGCTTTTTTCCCCCTTTTACTTTGTCCTATTGTTCCTCACTGATGTTATTTATCCACAGTAGAATTTCGTCTCCTTGTGACTAGTGATTTCTGTAAACGTAGGCATGGGTTAGTAATCTCTCTTTTTAAAGTTATTCCCCTCAACTTTCCAGCAAGTATTTCAACATTTTGCTTAAGGCCATTGCAGGAGTGGATACCAAGAGTCTTTCCTACTTCTGCTGATGGCTGTGGTAGTTCTGATATTGCAATGAAAGAGCATTTAGGCCCTGTATGATTTATGTCTTGAATCTGCCACTCATTGTGATCCACTGTTCGATATGATTCCTTGCTTCCAGTGATGTAAGTGAAGAGAGGAAAATTTGTGAAATATTCATGTATTCTGTACCAAAATGCAGAACAAGAATATATCTCAAGGTGGAGGAGAAATCAGACCTTAAATCCAAATTCTATCACTAACTTTACTCAGGAGATTCTCTTAAAATATGAAATTGTTGTTATGTGTGATCCAAAGGCAGGTAAAATAGCTGAACAATTTTACAAGAAAACCAAGAGGTGCACTCTCAGCCTTCTGCCAATGTCTTGATGTACTGGCATCCACGGAATTAAACACATTTTTATTCTGCTTAAAGAATGGCTGTGTCCATTGTGTTAACTAGCATTAAATCATGATGAAAGCTCCCCAAGCCTGGGCACAAGACACATCATTTGCCTGGGGTAACAGATAATGGAAATACAACAGCTATTGGAAAAGTTCAACAGACAGAAAGGGTGGTTTGTCGTTTGTTCTCTAAGACTGGCAGCCCCTACTCAAGTTGAAGACAGCTTTTATGCATTCAGCAAACAGCTTAGTTCACACACACTTAGAGCTTGGCATGCAGCTGGAAACTGAAGAACAAAGGACACGTAACGGGTATCACAGAATGAAACATTTAGTTTGTAAAAACAGATCTCTTTGTGACTGCCATTAGAATCCTCATATAGCTGCATTTTCCCTGGACCTCAGAATCTATACAAAGTTTTAAATTTAAAGCACACAGAGACACTTAAAAACCAAAGGAAATATGGATGTCGTTCCTTTTCACAGTTGGATGGGATCTAACAGCATAATCCTGTATTTACTTAGTCAGAATCTTGTCATTGACTTTAAAGTCAATTGAATCAGATAATTCTTTCTGGAAATAACCTGGAAGTAGAAAAAAAAGTAAAATTATTTTATTTATTCATTTACTATTTATTGGTTACCATTTTCCCACTTAATGACTCCTTGGAGAGCCAGTTGCTGGTTTTGGAGAGCCAGTTGCTGGTTTGACAGAAATAATTGATTATATTGTATCCCTCGGGGGTCGGTATCGGGATGGGTACCATTCTTTGTTAAGGACATATACAGTGGGATTCAGTGCACCCTCAGCAAGTCTGCAGATGACACCAAGCTAAGCGGTGCAGTTGATGATACACTTGAGGGAAGGGATGCCATCCAGAGGGACCTTGGCAGACTTGAGAAGTGGGCCCATGCAAACCTCATAAAGTTCAACAAGGCCAAGTGCAATGTCCTGCATCTGGGTCAGGGCAACCCCCAGTATCAATACAGGCTGAGGGATGAAACCTAGCCATGGTTTCCACTCGGACAAAAGCCATCG
>NW_009194362.1:0-10406 GCF_000690835.1 Fulmarus glacialis
ATTCACCTGCCAGGATGTAAAGGAGATGTAAAGGAAAGGATGTAAAGGAGAAAAATCACTGCTAAGATAATCGTAAACCCGAACCACAGGAAAATCCCGAACTGACCATCGTATTTGATCATTTGAAGAAAAGTGGTAGTAAATGTTTTCTGTGCCCTGTGTAGCCCAGATCAGATACAGGTTGCCAATGCAAAGCATTAACTGGAAAAGGGAATTACAGATCAATACATGAAAATATCTGAAGCATTATTACTTTTCAGGAGAGTGAATAGTCTGCCCACTGCTCCAAAAATAGGTGGGCAGGACAGGTTTACTGTGGAAAGCAACTGCCGCCCCGACCCGCTACAGCAGGAGAGGAGAACAAAGGTCCGTCCATGAGGACCACCACGAGGCCTTGGAACCTCTGGGCTGGACTCGCCTTCCAGCAGCAATCCTGCAGAGCTCACCCCGCTGAAGTCAGCTCTGCACTCTTGCTGCTCTAAATGCAGAGCCTAGCACTTAAAAATAATTCTATCACTTCTTTTTTTTAAATAACACAACCATTTTCTGTATACCATAAGCATATTCATTTTATGTATCTTTAAATGTTTATATAAAATGTCTAAAAAATCCAGGAATATTTATCCATAAATTTTACCCAAAAGTACTTAAAATATTAACAAAAGTGGTTCTCTTTACATCAACATTTTTAAACCAAGGAACAATTCCATAATTTAGAAAACCAAGGGTTACTCAGAATTGCTGCAAGTAAAACAAGAAATGCCAATGACAGGCCTTTAGCAAGACACTGGGAATATGGTTCTCCTGGAAAAAAAAAAAAAAAAAAAAGAAAGAAAAAAAAGCATAAGCATACGAGAGCTAAATTTTAGTTTAGACAACAACCCAAAAGATAGAGATTACATATTAAAGTATATGCATAGCCTGAATAAAATAATGGAGCACAAAGCAAGGAATTAAGATGCTTCACACTTATACAACTTCATCCTTTGTATAACTTTAGTTCCTGAAGTTGTGCAGATAATAAACACGGGCAGTTGCCTCTGCCCATGCAGCACTCAGAACAGAGTCCAAGTGCCTTGATGCCCTTTGAAATGCCAGACATTTAATCTATGGAGTCTCCCACGAAATATAATCCACCAGAGTTCTACGCAGAGGAAATTTAAAAATTGTCTTATCAATATGGCAAATTTTTACTGGAACTCATGTGGGCTGACCAAAAAACACATACTGGCAAAGTGAGAAACAAAGTCTCCCTCCACCCTTCAAGGGCAATGACACACACTGACAATGCTATAATTACAGTAGGAAATGGAAACAGAACAGTATCATAAAGTGATATATTCTCCTCCCTCCAAACTCTACAGGGGAGGGAAAAAGAATCTCTCTCTGCCAAACAGATACTCACAAAATTTCAATCTCATGCACAAAGTACTCCTAGTCATTATTTTTTCCACTAGTCTAACTAAAAAAATTAATGCATTATCAAGGAAAAAATTAAACAGCCTTTTTGGACCATGCTTTCTAAAAGAGAAATTCTTTCAGACTAAACTCCACACATCTAATTATGTTTCAAAGAAATATGGACAGTTCACAGCATTCCACACTGCTTATTATTTTTACCTGTGTAAAACCGTGTCAATGGATAAAAAAGTTGTGGCCAGCACACATCATTTCGATTGCAGTCAAATTCTGTATAATTAATCTGAAATCTGAAGGAAAAAAAAAACCCACGGGTTTATTAATTACAGTACCAGAACACCAGCACAAGTGGAAAAAACGGAGTGAAAAGGTGTCCAGATTACAGGAAAAAAACAAAATTAAACCACAAGCTTCTCATTATTCTCTTGTGACTCTTTTCTCTAATGGAAACAGGAGCCTCCCCTCTACTCCATTTCTGTCAGATGTTTCTTTTTGTGATGAACATTTTCAGACAATGGATAGTTTGGGAGTCTCACACAGCACCCCTTATCCACTCAAGTAAACAACACAGAAGCTTTTCTGCTAAAACCAAAGGAAAACTTCACAGGGTAATTTACAGCCCTTCATGTTCTTCATGCTCCTGGGGAAGATTGTCACTAACAGAATTGTTACTCAATAAATCTTTGAACGAGGCCTTATTATGCTGTACTCCACCAAACCAAAGTAACCTTTTGATCAACGCTATTCACATTACATCTGTTTAACATAATGTGAAGTATCAATGTTTTTACAAAAATTACCTTGTCATTGGAATGGGTGGCTGAGCTGGCACTTTAATAAACTGAACAGAAGCAGTGATGGGAAGAAAGCTGATGCTGTTTTCACAGATAAGCCCGCACTGGAATTGCCATATGACGGTTGAGTAACTGTAAGAATATGCGTAACTATTACTTGAGGGCTGTAAATGGAAATTTAGAGCCTAAACATAACCATGAAAGGACAAAATACACAGTATTTAGGAGGCGGTTGATGATCTCCAGATTGTCAACATCACGCAGGGACAGAACTTACAGAGTCTGGAAATGAGATAAAGTGGAGGAGAATCCCATTTATTTGATTGGGATTGACTTGGGAAAAAAAAGTGTTTGCAAAGTGAAAACTCCCTGTTTCAGGAAAGAATAAAGCATTTACCTTAGCTCTCGAGAAGAGCTCTACATTGGGGTAAGCCAGAACACAGGACAATGTTGTCAATTCCACCATGTGACAAGAAATTAAAATGTTCTTCTGATGGAATGCCCTGCGTATGCCTACCACTGGCAGCATCATAGATTTTATTTAATATTTCAGTGAAGTAGAAAGATTATCTACTGTTAACCATTAATATTTTTTTTATTATTGTATTCATTTCAGAGGGAGAAAGGCAAACCTGGTTGTGATCAAAGGAATTTGGGCTGCGAATACAAATAAAAGGCATGTAAAAAATTAGAATAACAAAGTAACATTTTTGTTTGTAAAATTTAATCTGCGTATGTTAGGTAAGCAAGTCTCAAAATGAAACATTTATTTGTCAGATAGCCAGAGACACAAAACTCTCTACCTGATCTGCACAGCAAGAATCTGTTGCTGGGGAATCCCTTGTACTGCACCCACATCAGCAAAGATTATGCGAATATTCAGATTTGCAGGAATATCTGGACAAATGCCTTTTAAGTTTCCACTGCTCACATTGGTATCAGAATTAAATGGATCAAGACCTATGGAGGAGAACAGAGTTATTTAAATCATAGAATAGTTTGGGCTGGAAGGGACCTCCAAAAATTATCTAGTCCAACACCCCTGCAATGAGCAGGGCCATCTTCAACTAGATCAGGTTGCTCAGAGCCCCGTTCAGTGAAATATCATTAACTGTCACACAGGAACACAGAAAAACATGTTTTCTCTTTATAAAATACACATAAAGAAAAGGAGTACTTTATCAATAGAGAACTAAAATACCAAGTCATATGTGTGGGCTGACAATAAAATACATGTCAGTGCAGTATCCGTTTACATACTGAGTTATATGCGTGTGTGTACACATATACAGATGCATGGATCCAGACACACAGATCAGTATCTTTAGGCATTTGAAATTACATTTTGGGTTTATTTTGAGATGCTCTACTCATCGTATGGCATATTTAGACTACAGACAACACCACAAACCTCACTTACGTATAATTTCCACCCAGTCATTTAGATCACTATAACTTGAATTGTCCCTCTTTCCAACATGAGTAGCTTGTATTAATGAACTCAATTTCTCAGTTACATTTCCTCTGCAAAATAAGAATGTAAAATTACACAAAAAGTAAATCTGTACTGTCTACCACTCTGGGTTGTAATATTATTATATCATAAGGTCACTTTCTTCTGAAAGATGTTATAACTCAACAAAACCAAACTTGAACTATTGAACTATCTGTTGAAGGGAAGAAATAGCAAAGCATTCCACCCCAACATAATCCTCATTTCGATACAGGGAGATCTGAGTGAAACCATTATTATAATTTCCCTTTTAAAATAAAGTGAGACTATCAACCACAGAAAGCTGAAATGCATACATGAACATTTAAAAAGAATGTAACAGTGCTCATAGTAGGCACTTGTAGAGAATCATGTAATAAGCAACAAGAGGGATGCAGGGAAAAACAATTCCACTTATGTAGCTCACCTTAAAAGGTTGCAATCTTCATTAATACCAACTTCTAGAATGCACCCAGAGAGTGAATCTAGTCCGAATAAAACTGGTGCATAAGTTGCCAACGTACATAAACCTCTGCCAGCTATGAAATGAAAACATCTTACTTGAGCTTTCTTATATCAACCTTTCAATCTCTAGCTTTCAATTCTGTGCAAAAATATCAAACATTAGAATGCAAAACACCAAGTGGTACAGTTCAAATACAGATACAAGTCCATTCAACTTAAGTATTCCAAGAAAGAATTAGAGGCTTACTCACTGAAGTTTGAGTAAAGGCTAGGGAATAGTCTAGAAAAGCAAAATTTGGAAGAAATTCTTAACTAAAATGTTGTTTAGTTTTTAACTAAAGTGTTGTTTAAAAAAAAAAAAACAAAAACAAAAAAAACACCACCCCCGGCATTTTAGCATTAACTACAGTTTAAGTTGCAACCTCACAAGCCAGTACCTGGCTGCCAAATGTTTAGGCTTCCAAAAGTATCAGAAGCGTTCAT
The DNA here is from genome assembly GCF_000690835.1 of Fulmarus glacialis. NCBI lineage: Eukaryota > Metazoa > Chordata > Aves > Procellariiformes > Procellariidae > Fulmarus > Fulmarus glacialis. Next base: position 4,654 of record NW_009194362.1, read on the forward strand.
ATTTGCAGCTTTCACTGGTTTTCCAACTTGATAACCTAAACATAGAAGGGGAAACTGTGAACATTGCATAAGAATCTTTAAGCATTAGCATTGTTTTAATAATAAATCTCATCAATCTTGAAGTAAACGAACAGACATTTCCATTACAGTAGGAATACACTCACTTTAAATAATCAATATCTATACAACAAAAGCCTAAGAACCGATCACCACTATTACAATTGGCAGTGCATTAAGACTTCATAAAGAAGTATGAAGGAAATATAAAACATAGTCACTGATAATAATCTGTACAGTATGAAATTTTTTTCTTTTCACTTTTAAGAGGAAAAATAAAGTATTAATACCTGGATTCCCAAACAATTCTCTTGCATTAGTACTCTTTAAACTTAGAAATTTGACTGTGAATCTCTGTGTCAGTATTTCTGGTAAAAGAAAAAAAATATGACTTTACTTTTAAATAAGTAAATTAGCAAAAAGTATGCTCTATGTAGGATACAAACTTCCATCCTTCATTAGTAACAGAAGATTCAAAATATTACAAATTAATGGAAATCAGCCCCATAAATTTTGTTTCCAGAGTCCAGGGGAAACTCTTTTTAAGAAGTATTAGTAAATAAGAGACTCTATCTCAGAATTTCCATGGTGAAAAAAAAAAAACAAATCAAAAATCGTAAAAGAAATTTCATGATACCTCCATCACATAAACTTCCGTGGAAGACTGTGACATTTATTCGCTCTATGTTCTTGTCTTTCCAAATGAACGTATAATGCTCTGCAAAAGTTACATTTTGACACGGAACCTCAGCAGTATGAAGGCTTTCTGGCAGAAGAAAAAAAAAGGCCATAATGAAAAGCACTCCTCATTAGAAAGGTAGCTGAAAAAGAACACATTAAAAAACTCCAGCAAAATTCTGGAAATTGTAACATTCATGGTTTTGAGAATTCATTTTACTGCTTAAGTCCCACCTTATTAGGACAGTGCGACAGTACAATCCCCTAGATTATCAATATTTTAACATCAGCGGTTCCAGGTCCCTTTGTAGCTAAACCTCTCCTGAAGCACCCAGCACTGGACTTCACATCACCAGCTGATGAACTTCTCAGGACTCCCCCTGTTTTCACCTCATCCCTCCTAGGGAGCCATCACTGCCCAGAAAAACACATTAATTTGGATTCCATTAGTTTCATTTGTGCTGCATTACCCTCCCACTGACTGGGAACCACTGTTCTAATAGTTCAAATAACTGCTTCATTGGCTGAAAAAGACATGAGAACTTACAAAACAGAGACACATACACGTGCTTACAGTCTGCCCATCCCACTTACATGTTCATCCTGGAGATTTTTTCAAAGCGTTCTTTATATCTTTGGGGTTTTTTTTTTTTTCTTCTCAAAAATTACTTTTAATGTAAGGTAAGGGACCTACTTTCTGGACCAACTTTAAATGACGTTAGGGTAAATTAAATACTTTCTGCTTTGCAGTAAGCCAAACAGTTTACTTTTTGAGCATTAGATAACATACAAGATCCCTCCTAAGAATTGCAGCAGGTAAACATTTTAGGCATCAAAATAATCTATTTCTTATATAGTCAAGGTTAGGTAAGAAACATATTTATTAAATGTAAGACACATACCACTTTCAGTGATGAATTTGCCCATGTCAGTGATGGTCCTATAAATGACATTTTGTTGGATGAAGTCTGAGAATAAAAAACAGACACTGCAGTAATCCTGACTAATAAGAGAGACACGTACTGTTTTCACATCCAAGGTGCAGTCCTTGTTGTTATGAAAATGGAGTAGAAAATAATTTAGAAAATTAATTTTGGTAAAGGACCAAACAGTTTATGTATTTTGAAAGCATAGCTAGTTATCTCTGGACCTTACAAAGGTAATATAGATGAACAAAATTATACGATTACGTAGCATAACAAATTATCTTCATGCTGGTAATCGTATTATCTCAAACTCCAGAAGGACACTTCGTAAGTATATGCTTTTGTAATGCAGAAAGTCACCACTTCTCACTAATTCTAAAATTATGATACTGCACCCTCCTGACAGAAAAAGGGCTCTGCAACAGTCTGAAAATAGAAAGTGGGAGAGATGCTCTGTTCTGTCGTGTGTAGCCATAACCAGTATGAGTCACCAGAAACAGAAAAATGGGAAACAAAGGTCAATCCTACTGTTTCTTATATCCCAAATCTTGGGAAATAGTGGGGAACTTGCTGGAAGGTCATCAGAGGAACAGAGCATCTCCAAATGCTGAACTACAGCCACCAGATAACAAAGATATTACATGTAGCTACCATCTCGACAGCCCTTAGGTTTGTTCTGTTCTAGCAGCTCTGAGAAACATAAAACACGTTTCTGTTAGGGCTTATGCAGCATACCTCCAGTTCCACTGTTTATCCTCACGTCATGGGGCAGTCCTTCCTTGTAAGATGCTAGACTGGTAAGGCATTTGACATCAAAGTTCTGGAGATACGCTACAGGGGCATTTCCAACACACTGTCCAGCCATGGATTGCTGCAAGTAGTTCAACAGAAACAAGTATGTTGGACCCTTTTCTAGCCCTTTGCTTTTGATTTTAAGACTATTTGTTAGTGAAATGCTCCAAGTATGTACTACAGCCATATGACACTTTGACAAACAAGTAGTCTGATGTTATCAAAATACCTCAATCTGTAGCAAGAGAGAGGTTAAAATTTAAAAAGCACAGCTTTCAAAATAGTTGCAATGTACAGTACGGCTTCACCCTAATTTGTCAAAATAATGACAACCAACGAGTCTCTCTAAAACGCAGAAAGAATTCAAAAAAAGTACAACCAGATGACTAAGATTCAAAGCGAAAACCAACTATAGTGCTCAGTAATGCAGCAGGCAAACCAAAAAATACAGAAATATGATAAGCCATAAACTATTAATTGGGATGCCAAGCTTGCTTTTACCTCTTGAAATAATTAAAACATTACCATTTGGGGGGATGGGTAGGGGGATCAGGATGGATAATGTTTACTTTTAATAATGATTTTGTGCTTTTTTTTTTTTTTTTTTTTTTGGTGAAAAACATATTCCACCACTTCACAATGGCAAGTTGCAGAATCTGGTTACAAAGCTGTAAGGAGTGTGATATATGGAGAATATCAAAAAAACCAAGAGGAACCAAAAGCTCCTAAACATGAAGTGATTACCTGGGGAATGGTAAAATACTCATTTTCTTCTGTCATAATTGGATCTCCTTGTCTGTAACCAGTGAAAGATTTCCCAGGAGAAGTTTGTAAAGGGATCTTAAACGGAGGAACTCTGGGTGCAGAACTGCAAACAAGTTTAAAAATGAAACAATTCTTTGCTCTCCACCTCACACAAATAATTATAAATTTGCTTTCATATCCCATGTTTTCATATCGTACCAATGACATTTCTCCATTTGCACTTAAAGTTCACACCCTAAAATTCCAATTTCAAAATAACTTTCATTATAAAAACAGTTCTCAGTATTTTCGGTAGCATGCCTACTGCGTGTGTTGAGAAAATAAATTTTCTTAAGACTTACGTAGAGCCATGATAAAAGTAGCCAAGAAAAGGTGTATTGTTAAGAGAAGACTGTACACAAAGGAAGGGAAACCAATCAGGGGTATATTCCATTGACTGAGAAGAGCACAACTGATCAAAAGGTGGGTTTACATCCCCACCAAACACTCCAGTGAAACATGATTCATTGAATAACTGCTTCAAGTCTGGTGTACATTCCTGAAAGGGAAAAGAATGGTCACTTCTTAGCACAGTAATTGCATTACCATAGGCACTATAGCCATAGTGAGCAACCTGATCTAGTCGAAGATGTCCCTACTCATTGCAGGGGGCGTTGGATTGATGACCTTTAAAGGTCCCTTCCATCACAAACTATTCTATGATTCTGTACTTACAGGTAAATCAAACTAATTTTGTAGAGAGAGGTCATATTTACTATTAGAAATACTGGAAAATCCAGACAAGCCCTCTAGCCCCATCTAGTCTGAAGCATTCAGTACCTCTCTCCCTCCCCAGACAAGAGCCTAGAAGTGTTGAAACACTTAATCAAAGTTTAATATGAAATAAGTACCGGATCACAGCAACAACGAACATCACAAGCTCCAGCTGTCAAGTCACACGGACAAGAGCCCAATGGCTGAAACACCTGGTTTGGGATGATAGTTACATTTTCTGTAAAAGGATTAAAAAAAAAGAAGAAGATAAAAATCAGATTAAATGGACTGGAATCCAAATAAATAGACCATGCGCATTGCAGTTCATTCCGACTGTGTACACACCTTTTGTTAAATTTCATTAATGATTATTTACTATCTCATTCTGCTGCGCAAATCCCATTTTTTTTATATATATATAGAGAGGGAAAGAACAGCCAAAATGCCATTTCTACTTCAGCATATCTAAACACTTACCTGACACATTTCCTGTAAAGGAAGAGTTGGCATATATTTCAGCTTGAACCAGGAGATGCGCCAACGTCACTGAATCACGGCAAGCTAAAACCTGAAGTGTTTCAACCACGCAGAGAGTTGTTGTGCAGCAGTCAGTGGCATTCGGCAAACACAACTGCAGATTTCTAGTCAAGCTTACAGTCACTTGGGAAGTGTTCTGAAAAAATGCAAAATAAAGTTTGACAGCTTTGATGGCTTGTATTAAATTACTCTTATTTATACCATTCATCAGCTTCTGAAAGACAACTTTCAGTACCACTGTTTTGTCAGCACTACAGTGCAATGATATTCTTCCTATATAAAATCAGACATTTGTTGAGAATGGAATGACAAAGGGTCTGCTATTGAGATATGCAAATACAGTGAGCATATGAACTGTACACAGAACTTTTTAAGGCATGCACACAGATTAAGTTACCTCAGAAATCACATGCACAATTCTAAAAAGAACAAATACCAAAAATTGAATTTCAGTTTTTACAGCTACCTTCAGCTGAAAACTAAAATGACTGCAGAGTTGATAAATCCCCTAAGGAATTATGTATAACATAACACTGAAGGCAAGTCTAATAAATACAGATGTTCCAGAGCTCATGCTGTATAAAACCATTACTTTTTTATTTTTATTAGCTCCTTCCAGCAGATCTGAAACAGTCTCAAATGCTACAGCCAGCCAGGAAGTACAGGCAATTCTGGAGAGGAGGAGGACAACAAGGAACCAGTCTCTAAGCTGCACCTCAGCAAACTCCAGCAAGGGCATCCACACAAAGGGATATGTCAAGGAAGAAAGGCAAGGGCAAGACGTTCAAACTGGGTTGTTAGTACATTAACATTTTGCTAGTATTTCATTAGCCCTTAATATATGACAGTTCAATCCTTCCCATTTTAGGGAAGAATCAGTATTTTACATACCATTCCAGGTGTTACATTCAAATTCCAATCACCAGCTCTTTTACTTCCACTGCAATTTGCAAGTTGCAATTTTCCTATATCAAAATAAAAATTTAAAAAGTATTCCACTGTCATTTAGAAAAGACTGGAAAATAAGAAGTACATTTAAACTCCTCTTGTGCCTTCAAGTGCATACCCTCAGGCCCAGCTGACAAGGAGTCACCAGAGGACTAAGGGCTTAATCGGCAGAAGTCCTTTGGAGTTCCTATTTCAGTAAATATTAAAGCACTAAATGAAGTGCATTACCGTTTCTCCAGTAATTTTAGTGTCAAAAAATATTAATAATTCAAACATTTATTTACATACCGGGGGGGG
>NW_009194363.1:0-38795 GCF_000690835.1 Fulmarus glacialis
AACCTTAATGATTCTATGATTTTATGATCACTGACTTGTGTGACACCAGTGTATTCTCCCTATGAAGGGGAAAGTATTTTGAGGCACAGATTTTGCTATACAGCGTTGTTTGGGCTGTTCAATGACTGGGTCATCACCAATGCAGGCAAGGACAAAGAAGTAAAAATGGGTGTACCAAGGCAATGGACTTCGAACAAGTATAGATTAATTTCTTACCAAGTACACACTGTAGCAGGTCACAAAGTGGTTACTGACAAAAAAATAAGCTTCTAATATATACAGTTGAGTTCTTGTCTGGCTTTGTGAGCTATAAAACTGATTCTGCCTCCCGGAGCCAGCTGTTGTAGAGCTGGTAGGTCCTCTCTTTCCACCAGGATACAAGCTATTTGTTGGGCCACTTTTGGGTTTTGAATAGTTGTTAATTTTGAAATGTGTGTGGCCCTCCAATCTCACTTTGATTTGCCAGTTTAAGGTGAGGGAAACTGCTTATGGCCATAAAAGCCAAAACAAGGAGTGATTAGAATTGCATTTATTGCCTCTCTCAGGATGTTGTTGTCTCACCATGCTGAAGGCAATGGGTCACTTGAGCTCCAGATTGTCTTCAAGAAGCTTAAGCTTAGTGGAAATGAGTATTGCGTAGGACACAATAAGTTTGCAGCTTTGCCGTGTGCTAATTTCCTCTCTCTTTTTTTTAACCTGTCTTGGTGATAGATAATAAAATCCTCACCGTTTGTTTCGCCAGAACTCTGTTGCATAGCAACAGATGAGAAAAAAAATAGTTTGGACTGTCTAAGTATGACAGATTAGACAACATCTATAATATATGAATTTATGTCAGATCACAGCTGGAAGAGATTTGGCCTGGTTCAGTAAAATCATGTTCCACCAGGTTACCAAATCAGCTGGTGGAAACTGCCACCAGCAAATTCATCTATTACCAGTGCTGCACCCTAACCACATTTACCCCGACAGAAGTTTCCTCTTTCTCCCTCCCTACCTGCCCAGTCGCAGATCTAGAGGTCTGGGCTGTGGTCTGGAAATTCCTGTCTGTGCGGATCCTGTCCCTGGGCCATGCTTTCTGGCCTCTGGTCCCAGGACTGGTTGACATCTGTTGGGCTGCACAGCTCTGACTTGAATTCCAGTGTTGCGCTGGATGGAAAATAAAGAAATCTTTTAAAGGATTTTATACCGGGAGTTCTTGGGAAGGAAATTTTAGAGTTAAGATCTGTGGGATCAGTTTTTGAAATGGATAAATCAGTCTTAATTTTTTCCCAGTTGTTTTATTTCAGATTCTTGGATGCTAATTCAACACACAAGAAATCAAAGTTGTGTACGCCCACTTATATCTTAAATCACTTAAATCTGCAGAATGCCTATAGACATATATTTCTGTGCAGCAAGTCAAGTGTGAATCTAAATGATATAATGCATTTTTCATGATGAAGTTCATAAACAGATCTAAGAGAAAAACTCTCTTTTGGGACTGTCTGGTATGTAAATGTGAAGTTGTAGTGGTCTGTTAAATATTTGAGATCAAAAATGTTTAAATGTAATTGTTCTGTTGCATTTGTCTGTCCAAATTTTGAATAATTCTTTAATGCATTTCAGATGTAATGTCAGAAAATGTAGAGAAGGATATTAACATGAAGAACAGAGATTTTTACAAGATACAGTAAAAGAAAGAAAAGCTGTCGGCTGCTACAGTGTTATAAAGGTTCACTCTTCAGTTCATGAAGTTCTGTGGGAAAGTGAGTCTGTAAGTACAAAGACCATATATCTCCAAGCCCATGTTCCAGAAAATATATGTTTGTATTTTAGTAGTTCTGACAGAAACCATGACATCATCCCTGCTGGGCAAAGCACTATTTGTAACCTCTTCACACAGGCTATCCCTGGAGGTTCCATTTTCCACATTCTTTAATTTGCACAAAATAGATTATATCAAATTCAACTTTTTTTCCTTCTGGGATCAGATGGTGCTTTCCCTATGAGATACCCATTTCAGTGAAAAGCAATTAGCAAATGAGACACTGAAATTTTTTCAAAATTTTCCATGAGCCTTCAATATAGTCACTAATAATTAAGGTGATACTGCACTACAATGTCTTTGATGAAACTAAGTATTCTGTTTCATGATGTTCATCATTCAGCTGGGCTGAATTTGGTTCTCACTTTCCACTGAACAAACACTGAAGTTTTGTCTGTACTGCAGCCCCATCTGCCCCTGGTTCTGCATGACTGGAAATTTGTGCTCGTGTGAAGTCACGCTGGTGTCAAGCCTTTTCCCAGTGGATACAACTCAGTGTGGGTTTCAACCTGACTCATTTCATCCATCTAGAAGTTTGTTATCTACTCTAAGTTTCTGCTGCAGTCAGTGGAGACTGCGAGGCTCCTTTAGAGAATAATGCATCCCATCATAAGGCAAATGTCTGAAATAAGCTGGATGCATCTCACTCTGTATTACTCTACATCCACTTGGTGGGAAGGGCATCCAGAGGGTTGGCTTTATCTGTGCATCTACATTTAAATGACTGAAGTTAAGTCAGAATGAGGTCTGAGGGTCTGAGGGCCAGACTACACGCTTGCAACCCGTGGCCACCGCGGCTTGCTCAGTCCATGGCTAAATACCAAGCACAATATGTTTAATATACTGCTATATGTTTGTTAAATACTTCTACCTATTTTAGCCACCTTCCATTCTGTGGGTCCTGTTTGTGACTGATTGTCCCAAATGGATTGAATACAAGCTGCTAGAAGTGCTCTGAGTGCCTGTCCCACAGGATCCCTGATCTGTCCCGGATCTTCCTCACGCTTTCTCCACTGTACGTCATCCCAGATGTGGTTAGGCAGTGGAAGCACAGTACGGATTCTCCTTTGATGGTGGCACATGAAACCTGCACGTGCAGTCCAAATTGCACCATGCCTGATCATGAACACCATGTTGCTTTATTACATGGACTCTAACATGTGCAGAAATATGGCATATAAACACAAAGAGTGTTCAGCTTCTAGTCAAATCCTTAGATGGTGCATCATGGCTGATTAGTGTAAGCCTTGCGTTTACATCATCTTGACAACATGTTCTTACTTACTATGCTGGAATGAAAGGATAGATCCAGCCTCCACATATGGGGTACATATGCTATAAAAAGGGCAATTTCGCTGAATCGGCTTCGTTGAGTAAATTACTAAGGCATGACGCTGATTATCTAAATGGGAACGCTAGCCTGAAAATTAATAATGTAACTTTACAGGCTCATTTGCTGCCCAGGTGAATTTCACTAGAGGGGCTTCAAGCAGTGAAAGTGCACGTGCATGTGATATATAAAATGCACCTGTTGAAATAATGTTTCTTTTCCTGGATGTTATATTACAGGGGCATGGACTAATTTCACTTTTAAAAATCCTACCCCAATTTAAATGCCTTTTTTTTCCCCCCTGCTCTCCTGTTGATCTTAATAAAAATCTCTTCATTGAGGGAACTGGTTATTAGGGGAACAAATAAACTGCCCGTAGTCAGGAGTACATATATAGCACTTTTCATCCATACATCTCAAAGCAATTTGCAGGAAGGGGCCATGTATCCCATTTTGCATATGGTGAAACCAGAAATTCAGAGACTCGAGAAGAAAGTCGTCACAGAAGGCTTAAAATACAGTGCTGCTTTTTTCCAAGCATTACTTTTATGTAGTAGGTGTAATGTCTGTGCATAATGCAATCATGTAAACAGAGTCTCTTTAATTTGTGATATGTACTGCCAGTACTGGGAGGAGTAAGAGAAACAGGAAAGAGGGAATGGCTTTTGCTTAAGTTTTGATTACTGTGAGTTCAGTGAGACAATCCATTCCTTCCTCCTTCAATTCCTCTTTATGTAACTCACACAAGACTGGTAAGAACAAACGGATTGCTGTCAGCAGTCCATAGAAATGAAAGGGTAGTAGAACAAATTATTTTTCCACTTGATCTTCGAAAATAATTAATGCTAAAATTTTATTGCAGCATGTACTTGTATCAGTCTTTGTTGGAAATTGTAATGCATCACATATGGTTTGAACGACAGATGTTGGTCCATTGCATTAACATTTTCATTGGTTTCTCCTCAGGGCTGATACTTCATGTTTCTGAAAGTTGCAGGATTATCTCCACATGCAGAAAATGCCCGATCTCATCGCCTATCCCAGGCTGGTAAAACAGCAGGCACATGTTAGTGGATCCGGGTGTGGGAGGGCAGGTGGAGAGCGATGGGAAGTCTCTGCTTGTTCTTGCACAGCAATTTGCTTCAGTTGCCAAGCTCTGTTAAATAAACAGCCTATGCACCAAGTAGGAATTTCACTTGTACAAGGAGGCTTTTCTTTGAACCTTTCCAGGTGGGAATGTTTTCTAGTACAAGGCTCTTATTTAATGTTCACACTGCCCAAAGGCCACAGTCAGCACCTCTGTGCAAACTTCAGAAGACATAATCCCTGCCTTAAACACCTCATGGTCTGAGCACGCAGCAGTGCCCGACGTGGAGCGGAGTGAGCCCGACGGATGCCACCAGGGTGACAGGTGCCTGTCTTGCTAGGTCCAGTCACTTCCCTTATTCATTCAGTGAACTTATGCATTTACCGTGGGTCTCTGGTGTCTGGCAGGGAAAGGGCAGGAGGCTGGAAACACCAAGAATGAGGACATGGAGCAAGAGAGCACTGCTAGTGGGAGACAGAAAATGAGGACAAACATGGGAGAGGAGATTGGAGCAGAAACCCTTTCGCTAGAAAAGAAAGTCTCTGTTAGTTTTCTAGTTTCCACCACTTGTTTTCAGAGGCAGTGACATCCACTGGGGTAGAGAACAAAGGTGACAGATGTCTCTCTTCAGTCTTGTTTTGAGCTCTTACCGGTGTTAACTTTTCTGCTTCCTCCTTCTTGGAGGTCTGAGGTCTAAGGTCTTTTGGGAAGGCTGTGAAGAGCTAAGTGGGAGTCCAGAAGGACAAAACGGCTATAGTCCTCTAAGCACTACAGGAATCAGGATATCTGCAGGAACCCCCTGTCCCTGAGCTAGTGGGATTAATTGTTAAGTTTCCAGTCTCTGGGAGATGCAAACAGCTTTATGTTTACCCATTAAAGCACATTATGACCCATTGCTTTATTCGCTCATCAGAAATTATTTCTTCTTGCTGTAGTATGACATCTCTCTTGCACATCTTCCATGAGGAATGCCATGCAGAGGTTTGGGCACAAGACAAAGCACAAAGAGATAAAGGAAGCTGAGATGGCAATGTGCCTTAGAGACCAAGTTGACCCTGGAGGCCACTGCCCAGCCCCGACTCCTCTGCTGAAGAGACAATGCACCTGTAGATATGGTCTCCAGAGCTGTCTTGAGCACTGGCTCATGCAGCTGGTTAGGAGACAGCCACAGACACCTGGATGTAGGGCAGACTGCCAGCCCAGCCCAGCATTAGCTCATCAGCTTTACACTGAGATCAGTGAGAACTGGTTCAGGTGGCCCACACCAGTATGCCCAGACGATGTTCATGCCTTGAGGGTGGTCTTTGCCTGCCTCTGTACCTTCACTGCACAGCTATGAAGTAACCAGCAGAGCACAGCTTGAGATCGTCTGCTCCAGACCATAGCGAGCAGCCAGAGTAAGTGGGATTCAGCCTGGGAAAGCCGTTCACGTCTTGGCTTTGCCTTTTTTCCTTGTCTTTTCTGTCTCCCCAGGTAGAGATTTTATTGGAGGCAAGTAAGAGGTGAGGGAAAATAGTGAGGACAGTCCAGTGGCTCATATAAGGAACTCCTTTATTACTGTATTGCTGAAAAATGTTACTGAAGTGGCTGGCTCCAGGGGGTATACAAGGATACAGATCTTAACTGGAAATCTGCTTCCTTACCTATTCCCAGAAATTAACAGAATTTAGGCAATAATCAAGTACATTCAGTACTGAATGCCAGAGCATATCGTAACACACAGAAAAGGGGACCTTGTTAAGTTCCATGCTGCAGTGACCGAGGCACTTCAGTTCAACACCTCTCTTTGCTTATTCACATCACATCAGAGAAAGAGCAAAATGCTGCGTCAGCCCAGGGCTAAAAGTTATTGGCATTGATTTCAGGGCAGTTCTTTCATGTGGGGAGGGTGTGGTGACCTATTGGCGAAAGCACCTGACAAACCTTGAAGGTTCAGCCTTGCAACACAGATAACATTTTCCCTCTCCCCTTTCCCTGCGTCTAACCCAAGTGTAAAAGAATACTTGGACGCTGAGGGGTAAGGTGGTGGTTGCCTGGGTGGTGCCTGTGACCTTCCCCTCTGCAGCGTTGGCTTCTGAAACCAGCTCGTGTTTCCTGATGGGTTCTCTGGGCTCTGTCAGACCTTTGACTCTCATGTTGTGCAGCGCGTTTTTTAGAATTGCAGTCTCCTATAGTCAGGACAGTCTTTAACTTCTCTAATATTTTTTAAGCTATCAGAGGAGCTGTTTCGTCAGGAAACTCCAAGCACCCAGTGGAAAAGGAGCTATAATTAAGCTCTTTGCTGGTATCAGTTCTGGATGTTGGGGTCATATCTGGGTTATGCCACAGTGGGACAGTGTTGGCTGATTTTTTTGGGCATTGTATAATCTTAATTTCTACAAGCATATCTCTGTGTTACACAACCAGCAAAACCACCCCAGAATCTCTGTGGAAAAGGTTTACTGTCCGTCACAGACAGACTGAATTCATGGTGGCCAGGAAGAAGAGGCTGAAGGTAGTGATGGTCAGAAGACAACATCTGGATCATCCTTAGACTTCTTTTGGCATATAGTCTTTACAGTGAAAACAGATTTTACTTCAAGGGTGATTTGTGTCCTCAGTGGAAAACATCACCTACATAAGTTCTACTAAATACTTCTCCTCCAGGACAGGATCCCTGATCCTCAGGCCAAGCTGCTTGTGCTCAGACTGCTCTGATTCCTCCATGGCACCATCCCCTCTGCTTTCCATTTGACTCCAGTTCTCCCATAGGCTCCACGTGGTGTCACCTAAGACAAAATTATGATTTTGCTTATTATCCCTCACCCCCTTCCCCAGTGTGAAGTTTCCATGAAAGCTGTGCTGCAGCTTGCCAGAAATATGCTATGGGATGTAAACGAGGGATGGCGCTGCATGCCCTGGGATGTGACATGAAGGTGCACAGTCAGCTGAAGAGCACTTCAGGACTTTGTAAGGCACAGGGAAATGAACCTGCGGCAGCCTTATCCATCATCCATCGTAGGACCTCGATTCAGAGGGGTCCTTAGTTTCAGTTATCTCCGGATCTACAAGTCGCATGCTTTTTTCTAGCTGGTTCACTGCAAAAGAGAACCAGGGAGTAAACCAGCATTTAGGCAGTTTGTATGATCGGCGGTTTGGGGTCCAAAAAACAGCTGGGGAGCTCTTACTTACTTGAAGAGCAATGTAAGGTGAAGTATGGGTACATCTATCCTGTGCACCAGGCAATGAGTCAGACATCCTGCAGGCAAGAGCTGGCTTGAGCTGCCACGTTCACCGTGCAGCAGTGCCTGGGCATCCCCACGGAAGTGATACGTGAGCAGCAGGATCTCTTAGCTCAGCCTCACTGCTGCGGCTGCCTGGTTTCTGCACTCAGCGGTAGCTCTGGGTATAGATTCTCACAGGCGTTCCCTCAGACTGATGGTACCCAACTTAACTAGTGGTTCAGGCTCAATACAAAGACATAAACCCAGATATACTGGGCCAGAGCAAACAGCAGTCTAGCCCAGTATTTTGTCTTGTACCATGCCAAATGGATGCAGCTAGGAAACTATACAAAATATCGCAAAAATAGAGATATATTTTCTCAAATTCCTCCCAGTCTTCAGCAATTTACAGCTCGTTGTCCTGCCAAGCCAGAGGCACCATCTGTATATTTAATTGCCTTTGATAGATTATGAATCTCTCCAGCCTCCTTGTGAAGATGTGTGATCTTCTGGTATCCGTGACACCCATGGCGAGGATCTCCGCAGATTAAACAGCTTCTGGTGTGAGGAAAAATGTTCCTCATTTGGTCTGAACCTGCTTCCAGATAATTTCATTTTATATCCTCTATGTTTTGTGTGTATTCAACAGGCAGCGTATATTCAATCTGCATTCATACTCTCCCTGATTTTGTAGGATCCCATCAAATCCCCTTCTGGCTGTCTTTTTCCAGGATGAAGGCTGTCACCTCTCTTAGGCACTGCTTGTACAGAAGCTGTCCTGTGCAGCTTGAATGCCTTTTATTATCTTTTGTTGTCCTTTTCTGAACCTTTTCCATTCTATTATGTCTTTCTGTGGCTGGAATGTCAGGAGACCACACGGCACAACTTTCAGGATACAGATGCATAGACACATACAGTGGCAGAGTGATGGATTCTGGTTTGCTTTTTCCTAAAAATTCTTAAAAGTTGTTTTTCTTTATAACAGACTGTGGCACTGAGATAATATTTTCATGAAACTACCCAGTTATAAGAAAGCTACTGTCTGCTCTCAAGATTGGGAGATTTCTGCCACCACCACTCTAATTAGTTTAAAATGTCCATTGCAAAATATTATTTTGACACAGGAAATGTGAGATAATTCATTTGTAAATTCACATTTCTTGTACAGTGGAACCAGATGACTCAGGTAGAAAAGAAAATGACCAACACTAATCAAGTATCAATGCAAAACTACAAATTGCTGGAGTGTTGATACTTGCAACTGAGGTTAATCAAGCAGCAATTAATCAAAATAGATTTCCCTGATCATATTTCTCTCATCTTTTTCTAGAGATATAAACTTTTGAAATTATTTGTCTTGAAAGGGGATGGTTTCTGTGGTGTTAAGATGTCAACTTATGACACATGGTTTTCCAACAAAGGCTCTTTATTTTAAACAGATGTACAGAAAGTAGCAAAAAATAAACTCACAGATACTGGTTATAGAAGTGGGCAAAATATCGGTATGGTTCTTTTGAGTAGCCTCAGAACTGTTTGTCAAAAATCCTGAACTCAAAAGTCCCATTTCTGCTATTCCTGCCTTTCACACTCCTACCACGGCAGGCCAGACGAGGATGCTTGACCCTGGGCCATATTTCCCGGTATTTTGAAGAAACTTTTATTTCCCGGTGATGGGAATGCCCTGCACATTTGATGACAAGAAACTCACTTTCAAGGATGCCCATGCTGCTCCATTTGTGTCATGGATGAAGACAGAAATCCTTTTGGAGGGTAACCACGATCCAGTGGCATTTAGTTGTGCTCAGAGGGGCAGAAGTACCAGAACTAGATTTAACTCAGTGAACTGAAGTCCATGCATAAGCCTCCAGTGGTGAAGCTTCACTGGTAGCTGCACAAGCTACTTCAGGGTGTTTGCCAGCAGGAAGTTTGCCAGTGTTGCTTGTTTAATGCTAGTGCATGGGGCTACGAGCTGCCCTTGGGCCTCAGGTCTGCCATGGGGACACCCCTGCAGGTGGGGACCTGCGGGGTACATCCATTCACTCCAACACACTCAGCAGAGTGCCTGTTTTGCCCACGCTCTCTGCCAGCTGGTGACAGAGCAGGAAGCTGGGTAGCCACATTAACAGGATGCTCAATATGAAGCAATAAAGCCCTGCTGAGAAATAAGGTATAATAACTGGGAGCCAGCATTAAGATAATGCGGCTATAGGGCTTCTGGGCTGCAGCTGGCTTGCATCCGGCTGGCTCGCAGTGTGCACAGGGCGGCACGCAGCTGCTGCCATTCTTTGCACATTGCTTGTATAAAAGGATCTCCAAAAAGCTCAAAATTAGCTAAAGCTCATTGTAAGAGCTCTAATCACAGCTAGTTATGGTCCGGCTTTGAAAGAGTCCTGCTAGTTTTAGCTCAGAATCTCTGGGCACTAAAGGCTCCATCTGTTCAGATATTTTCAACCTTTCCCAAGGGTACAGGGTCCTATTAGCTTTTACCCACAGGACAAAGTTCCGCTGAGGAGTTATGAGTCAGGTCTGTATCTGGATTGAGTCCATAGGTATCTGCTTCGCACTGTCAGTTTGTGTGATAGGAGCTTTGCAGGAACAGGTAAACTGAGGCAGGAGGCAGTAATTGGCATGGTGAATCAGTCTGACAAAAGGCAAATTTATCTTGGATAACCCTGACTTTGCTCTTATCTTTCAGACTCTCTATTGAACATAAAAAAGAATAAGGCTATTAAATGGACCATTTGAACTCATTTGAAAGGTCTATATCTGTTAGGTATAGTATTGTTAATATTACTATTAACGTACATTAGTACCTCAAGGGTCCTCTCAGGATGTGTTTACTTAGGAAACACGAAGTTCAAAGCAGTCCCTGTTGCAAGAGACCTCACAATCTCAGCCCCAGTTCTGCCTTACAGCCTGCATGGAAGGGTGGGAATGCCTGCCCGAGTGATTGCATGTACCTGGGAACTGGGCACACATGGACCATGGGAGAGGAACTGGTTTGTGGTTACAGCCCCATCAGGAAGATTTTGAAAGACAGACGTTAAGAAGCAGCAAGTGCTGTTTGTGCAGAAAAATAGGTAGGAACCATGTGGGTAAGTAAGGAGCATCTGCACATCTGACACAGCTACAGCAACCTGCTCTGTGGCTCCTTGGTGCTTTTTGTGCAGGGTTTTCTGACCAGTTTGGAAGCTTTCTAGGTGCTAAATTTATCAATTGCTATTTTATATATAAACAATTTATATATTGCAATTTGTAAGGTATTGTATGGTTTCCTGAGTGGTCTGCAAAATGAATTAGTAGATTTACATGCTTAAAAAAGCTCTTTTATTCAAAATATCTCCAGTTCCGGTGTTTTTCTACAGAAAGCTTGTGTTGAGGGGCCAGAAATTCTGTCAATATCCAAAATTATCAGCCATATTTGAAATATTGGCTTTACAAAGTTTTGGCTATGGTTACATTGCAATTCAGTGGCCAAGCCAGGAACCGGCCTCTGGCGTAAACAGAAAATTGCCTTTCTATAAGGGACATGTTCTGCAAAGAGCAATTGCTGTTTTACTTCCCTACTTGGAAGCTGGTTTATTAGGGGAAAAGGGACCTGGAGGGCTGTAGGCCCTCTTTCTTCTGCCCTTCTGCTCCCTTAGTACCGCCCAGCCCCGAGTGCCTTTTCCCATTTTCGTGATGTGATTGCACTAGCTGGCTTCTCCCTGCTGCTGGGAGCAGGGTCACGTCACACCAGCCCAGGGCCAGCACTGCTGTTGCTTTGCACATCCGAAGGACCTTTACCCCTGGGCAGCTGCTGAGACCGGAGCCCAGGCTTTTGTGCGTGTGCGTACGGCCTCCTCCTCGTTTCTCCACCCCATGCAAACCTGTAACAAGGCAGAGCTGAGAACGGCAGCACCCAGGGGACAGTGATGGTGATGTGCCGAGGGCAGATCATCCTGCTAGCAAGTGCCAGCTAGGTGTGTCACACCTTCCTGGAGATCAGCTAATGCCCAGCCGGCATCTTGGTCAGACAGCTTCTCCCCGAGTGAACGCTTATGACTGAGAGGAATCATGTTGAACACGATTGTAATTAATTCAGTACTGTTGTGTGACAAAACACAATAGCTTTGTATGAGGCTTTAATATAAATCTCTTGCACTAGCAGAGCCTGGTAATTGAATCAATATACAAGCAAGGCTGGAGAAGCACGATGAAAAAGTTTGGTTCCAGGTTAAATGTGAAACAGATGTTCCCTGACCCTCTCCCCTTCCCGCCCTGCTGCCTCCCCCTTTGTCCCTGCCAACTGCAGGCATGAAGCGCTCCTAGTTTAAAGCGACAAAAAAAAAGAAAAAAAGGCAAAATAGAAAACAACTGCATGATTCTTTGGCAGTGTTAATGACGAGTCGTTGGTAGTTGAGAGCAAGGCATCCCATTTGTCAGGGCAAATGGCAGTGACTCTGAAAGGGTTGGGAGGGGGTGGTATCGCTGGGTGTGAGGTGATAGAGGAGGCAGGCAGAGCCCCCCAGGAGCGGTTCCTCTCACCCAAAGTTTGCAGAAGGGGCTTGGGGAACTGGTGATGGCTGTGTCCAGCGCTGCAGTGGCAACAGGCACAGAGCAGGCTCTACAGCTCCTGCGGACCTTCTCAGAAACCCAGAGTGGCCCCAGGTCACAAAAGAGAAGCCAGAGTGGAGTCTTCTGGCATGAAGATCTCCTGTGGTGGCTCTACCACAAAGCACCTGAGGTGCCGAGGGCCTGGGCTCACCCCACAGAAGAGGGACTCTGGCACGAGTCTGGTGATGCCTCTGCCCAAGAGGGGGGCAGAGGCATCGAGGCAGGTGGTAAACATCAATGATGGCTCCTGTTTTGGGAGGGTGTAAGCAGATGAAACTGCCCTCCCCGCCTGCATCCAGGGTGCGAGTAGGAAACCTGTGCATTGTGTTTTGGCTATCCAAGCAGGATGGCACTTTGAACTAGGAACCGCTTACTGGGTTTTTGTAAAGTTTCCAAAAGCACAGGAGGAGCCAGTGTAAGAGTGGTGGTTGGATGGTTTCCAGTCCCCTGTTTCTGAGTGATACAGTCAGTCTTGGTAAAGTGGTACAATCCCTGCTGGATATTCCTCAGGCTGCTTTACTTGGCTGTCAGCAGACCAGGCTCATTTACTCTTAAATTTCTCCTTGTCTGAGTAGCATTCAGCAAGCTTTATTTTCCTTGGTTCCTTCTGTAGCCCAGGATCAATCTGTGCCACCACTGCCATGGAGATGAGATGTAAAAGCCCTACCAACCCTGGCGTACAGGGATAAGGGCTGACTCACAACCCCCTCAGCTCCCACTGGTGTTCCTTTTTCCAGTCAGGGCAGTGAAAACTCTCCATCTGTGGTAGTGGAAGCACATGAACACACATCTCTTTTGGATTACATCCAACTAGCAGCTGCTCCTTACCCTTCTTAAACTTGTTTTACCATACTTAGACCTACAGCTCATGGCCTGGAGTAATACACTAGAAATCAGTCTATCCTCAGTTTACATCCAGGGGTCAGCATAGATTTGCTTTACTACTTCAGGCAAGTTATTTGCCTTGCCATAATCTCTCACTCATGTAGAATGGTACCACTCTAGGACAGCGGGATAAGTCTGGGTACCTGTGATTAGAGTAAGGGGAAATGCCGGTATTTAGGAATTTGATGAAGGAGGGCAGTGAGAGCAAATAGTCAGCATACCGTCAATGAGTTGTGAATTATTTTATATATAAGTAGATTGAATGGGATGGGATCATCACTCAAAACTTTCTGCCTGGAAGGTGAATCATTCTCATTTCAAATTATAAAAGGGGGAAAAAGCCTAACAGTGTTCCTTAAGTAAGTGACATGTTTCACCACCTTTTGTTGGATGATTTGTATACTGAAGTATTCAGAGGAATGGTTCATACTGGTATTAGACTGATCACAGTCAAACTTATTTAAAAATAGATTAAATAGCTTTTGTGTCTTCCGTGTGCACTCTGGCTGAAAGCATGGGACCTGGGAAGAACCCTCTGGATCACCAAAGAACATCACTTGTGTTCTTATTTTGCTTGTTTGAGTGCAGTTTCAGACCCTTATATCTCCCCTAGGAAGTTTTTTCTAATGCTTTCCCCATTATATTCATGGACAGTTCATAATAATTTGATATTCTGCCACCACTGATGTTTACCCTAAACATTCTTTTTTTGATTTATTCTCTGTGGTATTTTTACAAGGAACTGCCACATCTTTTCTAAACCTGCATTTGATGAAGGTAAACAAGAAAGGTTCTCCACATGCTTCAGTACCTTAATTTGAACTCATCTTTCCTTAAAACAGATACGTTTATCTGGGCAAGGAACTCTATTTAAGGTCTCACCAATGTCATATACAATGCTATTAATGATTCTCTGAACCTGATAGTAATGCCTCATCTCTTGTAGACTGCTGCATTTTTCTTCTACTTTCACATTTCTCTGACTACTGCATTTTATAAAGGCCATGCTATTTTGATAGTTTGTAGTTTTCTTAGGATTTACCAGAACATCAGGATCTCTTTCGTACTATTTTCACTCATAATCCCTCCAGATTATGATATCAGTGTGAGGTAGTGGACTACATACATGACGTTGCAACAACTCCGCATGTTATCTAATTTGTCTGAGTCTAGGACACAAGTGTATCCAGTCTGTCTATGGCAGTGTATCTAGGCACCCTCTGTATCAAAGATGGATTCCCAGCTTCGTGTCTATGGGAAATTTTGTTAGCATCCTCCAAATTATTTTATGTATGGAGCTGATCTACAACATCCCTTTCCAGAACAACCCATCTTGAAATTCTTTTATCATTCTCCTTATTTGAATTAAAACTCCCTACGTGGCAATATATACATTGCTCTTCTGAAATTAAGATAGTCACATCTGTATTTTCTTCACCTAGAAAATCAACCATTTTACCAAAGAAAAATATCAGATTTGTTTTTAACATCCAATCTTTCATAGAACAATGTTGTATTTTATCCTTTCTTTCAGCCTCTTAACTACCTTTTCTTCATGTTTTTCTTCCTATAAGACTAACATACTGTTGATGTCAGAGTAGCAAATCTATAGTTGCTTAGGTTGCATTTCTTTTATTTCTTGAGCACTGGCAGAGGGTTTCCTAGTCTCCACTTACATTTCAATGTCTTTGATTTGATGAATTTGTTAAATATCCTTGATGCTGGACCTGTGTGATAATTTTCCTATGTTTCTCCATGGAGACTATTTGCTCTCACCACACCCAAGTGGAGTTTATCAAGATGTTTGGAGTTAGTGTCTGTCCTTGATATGGAGCTTTCCTTTTCCATCCACGCGCTCTGATTAGTCATTTGACTTTGCCGTCACACTCCGTATCACCAATCATGTTGAAAACTGAGGCAAAGTTTCATTTAATTTCCCAAGGCTGCTAAGATTATCTTTCATCTCAATCTCTACCCACACTGCTACACTGCTTCTTGTTTTTCTTCCCTTATTTTTAATTCTGTTTTTTATTTGTATGGGTAATGGAACTTTCGTTATTGATTTTAGTATCTCTGGAAGGTCTGGTTTGGCTTGTGTTTTGGCAAAACTTGTTGTGTTTGTGGAGCTCTGACTCTGTCACTCTGCACACATAAAAACTGTGTAAATCAGTTAAGAAGAGATTTGAAGTCATAAACCAAAGGTTCTAAAAACCAAAGACACAGAAGAGGAGAGATGGCAGAAGTTTATTCACATTCTCAGCCATATAGAACAGAATAGACTAGACTAGACTAGACTAGACTATTTCAGTTGGAAGGGACCTACAACCATCGTCTAGTCCAACTGCCTTAGCGATTCAGGGCTGACCAAAAGTTAAAGCATGTTATTAAGAGCGTTGTCCAAATGACTCTTAAACACTGACAGGCTTGGGGCATCGACCACCTCTCTAGGAAACCTGTTCGAGTGTTTGACCACCCTCTTGGTAAAGAAACGCTTCCTAATGTCCAGTCTGAACCTCCCCTGGTGCAGCTTTGAACTATTCCCATGCACCCTATCACTGGATACCAGGGAGAAGAGATCACACACGAGAAGATCCAGCTCTAAGGATGTCAGAAACAAGCTAAAAAAACAAAGCATGTCTCAAAACAGAGTTTATAATCATCCCACAAAAATCACACATCTACTAAGATACTAAATAAATAGATTTCCAAGATCCTGGGCATAATGAAATACATCTGGAATTCACTCAGCAAGTTCAAAAAGCAACCTAAAATGCTCTGCAGAGAGAAGAGAGGAAGTCCACCACAAACAGTCACATTTCTCATTAGCATCACAGTTGCAGTATCTGTGAACAGAGTGCTCCCCCAGATGATCAGTCAAGGCTGATTTTACTTCCCTAAATACATCCATAAATAACCCTTTTTGTTCCTTGTGGAACATTTAGGTAAACTTCAAATGCCTCATTCAAAATCCCCATTTCCCTTTTCTGCCTGTTGTTCTACGGGAGTAGAATTTGTCTGTCAATTTTTCTGCACAGAGGTGGTCTTGAGTTAGAGACATCTTTCATTTGAAGTGACCTGTCTCAAATTGTTTCTAATGCTCTTCTGTATATCTTAATGCACTTACAGACTGACCCCCTACTCTGTGAAAATCATCAATTTTCATAGGGCTTGGCCCATGCTGTTAGTGAGTAAACTGCCTCCAGAAAGCTGCATTAATGTAGTGCTAGGACACTGTGACTTTTGGAAAGCCGTGAAAATAAGGAGTCCATCATGACAGGCTGAGCAGCATGAGGTCTTCAGTACATGCAGCCTGATGACAAGCTCCAACTCTGCCTGAATAAGAAGTGCAGGGAGAGCTGTCTGAATAATTTCTCAAGTGCCTTCCCTTTGCTTATGTTGAGAGAAAGAACACACTGTAAAATGATCATGAAATCAGAAAGCTGTGGTCTTTTCTGTCTCCTGGAGAAAACTTCAGCATTGGCTTTCCATTAACCAAATAGACAATGCTAGAAAAGATTAACTACCAAAGAGACATCCTGCAATAATCTTGGTTGCCATCACAGAGAAGGTCTCAGCAGACTTGTAATTTTATAAGGAGCTGGAAATAAGGAACTAGAATACCATGTTCCTTCTGAACCTCCAGTAAGTTCAGCGTGTTTCAATGCCATGATACTAGAAGGACTTGTACTTTTCCATTATTTACTTCCCAGCTGGCTTTAAAACTTTTGCACAGTCCATCCAGGGCTGGCTCATCTATAAAAATATGAGAGCACTGTCTCTTTATCTTACAAGTTCTGTTGATATATACATATATTCATACATACATATATATGTATATGTATTTATATTAGAACATTTCAAGTTCCTCCCCTTAGGGCGTAGCATCAAAGAAAGCCTCTCTTTGTCTAAAATTTAAACCCTAAAATCCTGATCAGTACCTGCTACCATTTTTCAGACATCCTCAGAGAATACCATATAATTTCTTAGTAAACAGGTGTTTAATGCGTACAAAACCTGCTGCAAACACCACTGATGTATGTGGCATTTGGAATACTCTGAGTAACTTTCAGACAAAAGCTGTTAACTAGAAACTCAGCTGCTGTTCCTAAGATGGATGTCTCACGAAGTTTGATATAATATCTACATGACTCTGCTTTAGCACACAGAGTACCCCATGGTTTTTCCTCAGAGGTGATTTTTTAGACTGAGCAGTGCTGCCCTAATATTTTCGGTATGTCACCTGAGCTCTACAGAGTGAAGGAAAATGGCACCTCTCCAAAACATTCAGGGTCCCATCAAGAGATCAGCTGATATGGACGGCTTTGTGTCCAGCCATCTTCCAGCTCTTGCCTGGTACTGGCCTGGTTGTCAGTAGTTGTGGAAGCCGAAATCTCTACCCCATGTCAAGAGTGACCTGTTCCTCCCCACAGGCCCATGTCTTGGTCTTGTGTGTGCTATGTTTAGCCTCCACATGCTTTAACAGCCTCTGCCCCGTCCTCTGGTTTGTGTGCTTTGGGAGGGGAGGTAAACACTTCAGTGTCACATGTGTGGGTTACAAGCCGTACTCAAAAGTTTCATATTTCCAGGCTGACATGGGCAGACACTCCAGAAATTGACCCAGATTGCAACTTAAATGGAAGAAATTTCGCACAGTGCAATTTCTGGAGGACTTTTATTTCTCACTTATCACCTGAGAAAAACACACCACTGGGTTTGTCTGCATTTTCAACACAACCTGATTTCTTGCCTTAACTTTCAACTTGGCTAACAAAGCACAGCAAACGAGTCTTATATGATTCACACAGTGCTTTTCTAAGCATCTGTTTTAAATCACCTATCTAAGAGTCTGAGACACGGTCCAAAGTTGGCAAGGTGGCAGGCAGAATCGCATCGCACTAATTAATTGGCTTAGAGCACGTGGGCGGATGTGAAATTATTCATGTGCAGCATTTTTCAGAGCTTTTATGCTTGTGTGCTTTCCAGACTTGAGCTAAATGGATCTACAGGAAAAGCAAATGCAGCAACTAACACTCACTCAGCAGAACCCCACGCAGCAGTCCACGGTGGTGCTGATCCGGAGGGAGAATCTTGGCTGGGACACTGGGTTGTCCTGAGCTAGTGGAAAAGCAGATCATTGCCAAGAGATGTGGAAAACAGCATTTTTATCAACTCCAAGCAGGCAGGGAGGGAGCAATTGAGAGATTTTTGTAGCTGAGACATGTCCCACGGAAAGTTGGTGTTCCCGCTTCAGACTGTTAACATTGCCACCAAACCGGGACAAGGAAACCCCCTTGGTGTCAGTCTCAGAACTGACTTAGGAACCACAGGAATCCCAGTCCCGGGACCTCTGGTCTTCTTTCACTCGATCTGCAGCCGCTGCAGCACTAGGATTACCTCATAACACTCAGGGGAAATTTTGGAGCTTTTTCCTGTGAAATTTCTCATTGTTATAATCTCTAGAATTCAAGTTAGGTAGCAACTAAGATGCCTTCCTATACATGTACTCTGATAACTTCCACCAGATGACCATAGGCATTTTCAAAATCTTATACTACGTGAGTAAAAATGATAAATATATTTATTTTCAATGGCATGAAACAGCAACTGGAAAAAAATATTTAAATTAATAGTGTTTGTATAATATTCAAACCTCTGCTCCTCTTTCAGGAAATGAGAGCACCTGTATAAACATTTGATCTGGAGAAGTTAAAGGTCACATTACCACTACGTAGTCCATGGCCTCTGAAGGTTAAAATATCCTTTTACAAACAAAATATCCTTGCCTTGAAGAGGTTGGGCAGGTATTCCCTTGGCTGCTGTTGCAACCTTTGGCCTCAGTCCTACAAACACTTACACACATGCTTAATTTTAAGCACACAAGTATCTCTACTGTACAGCTCAGAGGGGCGTGATGAGGTTGCACTTATTAGTGTTGTTGGGTGCTCTGATGTTATGATGTTGAACTCGCAATGTTTCCCAGTTCCCTGGTTATTGGGATTGCTGTAGACCCAAAACAAGACAACACAATCCACAGACTCTCTGAAACCCAAAGAAACCCCCCACTTAGTTCTGAGATGGAGCTTCAAAGCAATTGACTCAGCAACCAGTTCTCACAGGAGTTTTTTCCTAACGTGCCCTCACAGGATGTCAGCTCTTTAAATGAAACACAAAGTACTGTAGTTATGAAGTAGTCATTCTGTGATTAGGTACTGCATACTACATTTTCTTATTTTATACTTGGTATTTTTATGTTCTTTCTTTCTATTACTCTTGAGGTGTTGGTTTTAGCTTCTAGTTGCACAGAAGCAGCTTTGCAACAGCTCTACTAATATTGGAGTGATATTTTTCAAATGCCAGAGTGATTTAGGAATCCAGTTTCCAAGTGATTTGGGTGCTTATGCATCTAATTTGAACCTTCAAACCTTATTTGAAATCAGATGCTTTGAGAATATCTTTGGATCTGATCTACCTCTTAGTGAATAGCGTTTTCCTCTCAAATAATGTTTTGTAACCCTTCTGATTACATTTCAGATACCTTATACTGTCTCATTTGTACCTTCTTCTATAATTTTTATTTTCTCTTACACATGGCAATAATACAACTATGACAGCTTACCAGATTGCTGAGTTCCTGGAATCAAAACTTTGTGACACCTACACTGAAGTTGACATCACTGCATTCAACATGAGTTGAGCTTTCCAAAGGAAGGCAAGGGACCTCAGCAATAGAGCTTGTCTCCTGGCGCAGAGTGGCTCCATGATGTTAACCAAGCTGTGTGGCTGAATATAGGCCAGAAAAAATGTGGTTCATTTTAGTGGAGAGATAAAACTCACAGCTGGGGTAATTCCCCCAATATCTGTAAGACCCCAGTCTGATGCCTGAGAACTCATATCACCCTCATATCATCTGTCCTTCAAAAGGGCATACCAAGCACCTGGAGTGGCTTGCAGGTGGGTGCCCACACTGGTGCTGTCTCCCATCATATGAGACAATCATATGCCATCAAAAGATTTCTGCTTTGCCCATATTTAAATAATTTATCAGAACAAAATAAACTTTTCTGGTAAAATGCCTGAGTATGGTTTCTCGCTTTTTGGCACCTAGGTGGGGGGAACTTTTTAAAGATCATGTTGGCAGATTGTTTTGGTGCTGGCTAGGTCCGCGTGTCTCCACAGAGCAGTTGCTGAAGCAGCTGGGCTGTCAGTGCTGGATGCTGCAGTTGCACTGGTGGAGAGTGGAGGCGAGACGACAGGCTTAAATGCTTAATAAGATGCTGCTAGGTGGGAAGGAGATGAAGGGCAGCTGCGCTTAGTTCCGCTGGTAAGCTGCCTCTGGCTATTGCTCTCCCCCCCTCCCTCTGCCATTAACATCTGCATAATTTCTAAGGACTGATATTTCTGCAGTATAAAATGTACTAGTGCCGTGAATTCAGCTTGTCCCGGGGCTTTTTGCATCTACTACTGCACATTCAGGAATGATCTTGCTATCTTTTTTGTGGGGTCTCTGCTACCTCACATTCATTGCCAGAAAAAAAATAAAGCTACTCTGGCTGACTGCAAACATCTTCCTATTCAGTGTCTCACTGAGGCAATTGACCTTCGTAGCTTCACATTCAGCTTATTGGTGCAATGAGGATCATGCTGGTTCCTTCTTTGATATCTGGAAGGGGTAAAATCAATTTCTTTGCCCTCTGGGGCATAGTTACATTATTTGCATGGAGATGCCCTTCAGCAAGTGGAAGAGTATGTCCTCAAAGAAGTCATCAGTTCTAGTATTAGCTGAATTTTCTAGTTTGTAAGAATCTGGCAGTGAAGATTTCCTGTAATGCTATGATTTGCATCTCCACAGATTTAACTGCCACATGCATATCTCGGTTTGGAAGGCACAGGATCTCCTGATCACAATGTGTAAAATAGAGGACTATGATTTCTAGTCCTCTTTATACACATTTCTTGCATTTTTCTGACGTTCAGACATGAGCTGACAAGATACATATTCTAAGTGGATGTGGTGGTTCAAAAAAGATACCCATCCATCTAGTTCAAGTCTCTAAGACCACAATTTGTTTAGGTTTGCTAGTGTTTTAACTGTCTTACAGAACTTTTTACTTTCTTTTAGCTAGGCAGAATTAAAGAATGGAAGTTAAGTTGATCATTTAATGAGGCTGTGAGAAAAAAGAACAGTTGTTAGAGACGTTGATTTAAAATGTGTATATAAGAAAATGTTAAAGGGAAAAGGCACATTTTTAACCTTGAAATTTAGTACAATTGACAAAAAAATACTTGAACTTGTGAATCTTGAAAAACTTTGGTTAGTCTTAATAAGTTCAGAACTAATAGGTCTGCTGGTGTTTCTCATTTTCTGCAGAATTTAAATTGTGTATCTTTTGAAGACCTTGCTTAAAAAAAAGTAAAAAAAAACATTGTGGAACCATTGAGCACCAGTTTTCAACAGTGAAGAGACAGAAAAGGAGAAAAATAGGTACAAGATTGTACTTGCAACTTTCTGTACGTTAACATTTATCTCAGTGGTGACAGATCTTCCCTTCTTT
The DNA here is from genome assembly GCF_000690835.1 of Fulmarus glacialis. Taxonomy (NCBI): domain Eukaryota; kingdom Metazoa; phylum Chordata; class Aves; order Procellariiformes; family Procellariidae; genus Fulmarus; species Fulmarus glacialis. Next base: position 21,461 of record NW_009194363.1, read on the forward strand.
TTGTAAATTCTGCTCAAATGCCAAACACAAAGGAGCAGAGAAGCTGCTCTGTGCGTTTTGTCCCTGCAGGACCAAAAAAGGCAGCAATGAGTTGCAGAGCAGATATTTCTTGATATATAAAGCTAGTTGGAAAGTTAGTAAGTCAAGCCCACTGTTAGGGATGTGTTTGTGCCCAGCTGGTTGGCCAAGGCCATGCCTGACTGATACAATCTAACCCTAAAGACTAGGGATGTTTAAAGTGCATAAGTATGCATAAATTATATGTGATCCTCCTGGTGTTTCCAGACCATGGGATTGATAACAACAAGGCAGATCAGGCTGTTAAGCACTAAGGAAACCTGCTGCTTTTTTCGATTCATAGTACTATCTCCCTGTCATTTGGTGGACAGGACCACAGGGAGTCATTATTCTCATGTAGTAATTGAGAGGGAAAACCTGCTCTTCATTAAAGTGATGTGGAATGAATTTTGCGGGTAATGATATATTTGTGTTGGTAGCTTCAGCGGCTTCTCTGCCTTGTAATAACAATGGTGCCTTAAATAGCTCTCTCAGCCACAAAGCCCTAGAGTCAACCCACACCAGCACCTGCTGCTCCAGAACATCTTTCTAGGTACACTGAGTCCTGCTCATTAATAGCTGGGCACTGCTGCACTTTGTTTTCCTGTTTGTGTTGGCTGGATGCTATTTTCTCATAGAGGTAAGGCTAAAGTTTATTCCATGTTACACATGTGAAAGCACAGTCACTGAGCTAGAAATGCTGGCTTACCAGCATTTACCTTGTAAACTGGGCCTTTCTGAAGATCCTCGCTCTAGGAACTCCAAACTCGCTGCTATCTTTGAAAATAAAAAACAGTCTTTGGCTCAGTGCTTCTGAACCTTGCACATCTGACATTGAAAATTAGGCACCTGATGTTAACTCCCTTGTAAGACCACCATGATCTGGAAACCCAAGTAACCCCAGACACACCAGGACATGCAGTTGGCCAAATGCCACGTCAGCGCAGAGGTCGAGCTCCTACCCATCCACGGCTTTCCCAGAGAACCAGGCACACATTTCTGTGGCTCATAAAGCTCACTTTGAGACTCTGTGTGATAGTAGATCTGGGCTTGCACATGAGACAGCTCCAAAGGGTGCAAAGAAAGTGGAAGCTGCGTTTAGAAGAAAAGCTTCTGAATTATCCCATGAAGCATTTGTCATATCCCAGATGGCTGGAGCCATGAATTCGGCTCAGCTGCATATTGGAACCTATTTAGCAAAGGACAATGACAGACTAGCAATAATAATAAAACTAATGAAAAGCATGTGCCCTATGAAGAAATGACAACTGATTAAAGCAGATAATTTTGCAGATGTTTGAGAAAGTTAAAATTGTTAACACAGTTTCAATATAAGAAAGGAGTAATACTTCCAGTTAGAGTATTCCACATGGATGTAGCTGGAGAAATATTTCTTGATGCTCACAAAAACAGATTCTTCTCCGGTGCATCTCCAGCATGGCTCCAATCAAGGGAGATAAACGTATTCATAGCGCACTTGCAGTGCTGAACAGGCAGTCAGAAGTTAACAGCAGATAAATCGCTGTTGATAAATACCGGTTTGTGCTCTCAATTGCTGGCTGCAGGTGGTTTTCCTAATTCCCCTTCCATTCACATCAGGGAGAGCAGATTTTGTCCTTTTACCTCCAATGGGACTGCAATTTATTGGGAGGGGAGGGCACTCATCGCTTCTCGGTGGGACCTCCCTCCTTCATCACAGCAGGACCTTTGTCTGCGTCGTCTTGTCCGGGAAGCGTAAAACGCTCAGCTAATCTTGCTGGCAACACTTGCGGGATGAACTGTATGGCTCTAGGGTTTGTCAGAGCTGCACTGAAACTTTGCAAAATGTGGCACTTTGAAAAATGTTTTCCTAAATATGCAATTAAAGTGATGACAGCTTCCTAGAGGTTGCAGTGATACATATTTTACAATGTTACGATGTCTTTGTGCTGTGTACCAGTCTTTTATGTGCAGCTAAACAAACTGTGATGGAAGAGGTTTAAGTATTCATTTGAGAATAGGTCATTATAAGTACATCCATATTTATGATCAAGATGTATAGGACTGCATTGTTTCTGGCTGCATAGCTATTATTCATCTGTAATTGCAAAAATACAGCCTGCCAGCTTTGCTTTTCAGTTACAAACTTTAATGGAGCAACTAATCTGATTTACCTTTTAACAGCTGAGAACTCTGGAGTTGCTTTAAATGCTTTCTGTTAAACACTTTTCTGTTCGAAGCATTTTTTCATGACAGTGACTTTTTATGTAGATTGCTGACAAAATACGAGTTTTGAATAGCTTTTTCAAATACCAATTTATACTCATTGTACTGTCCAGGAGTTGCTCTTTAAAATCTGCTGATTGAATGCGTAAATAAGTGACCAATATGAATAGAAAAAACCTCTCATTGTCTGTAACCTGATAATCTGTATATTATTCAATATACTACAGTAGTTAAGCCAAGAAGTACAAATACAAATGTTACTTTAATTCCTAAATTCATAAACTATTTCTATTTTCTTCGGGTCCATAGTACATTATAACCATAGACTATGTTATTTCTGAGTCCCGGAGAGATCTAGCAAGCCAAGCATGAGGAAATATATCAGCTAATTTTGACACTAGGAGTATGTATTCTCACGTAGTTGAGAATCGACAGGTTCGTGTTTTATGGGAATTCAAACTGATTGAACTTTCTGCTTTAAATGTCAGAAATAAATCTGAAGGGAACGGGTAAGTGTAATCTAAAAGCCTTATCTTTGTGCTCAACCCTCTCCTTCACGTTAAGTGATTAGGTATAATGAAGCTATACGCCCCTTAGAGCCACCTACTTCCATTCATCCAGAGAGCTACAGAACCTGGATCATGTATAATGTATATATCTGCTGCTTATTTCATGTGCCATGTACCACAGAAGGGGAGAAATAGGTTGCATGCATCCATATGTATATGCATATATAGAAATATGTGTATATATATGCAATATATATATGTTTTGATGTTAATAGCCATTACACTTAAATACTATTCCAAATAATATCCATGTAATATAACTGGTATTATTTGTTAATATTAACTAGCGGCCAGATTTATGACACACTGAGATGTAGAGCATGTGGTGCCTTTTAAAATGCATGACTGCAACTAATTGCTGTATGTGCGTGTGGTGTCAAATCTACAGAGGTGACAAAACCAGAACTGTCAAGAAAATTGTTGGAAACTTCAGCATTTAATTGGTGGAGTAATCAGTTTCTGGTTAGAACTCATGACTCTTCCTGACAGACTAGAAACATCCCAATGTTTCATTTGGAAGTACTGAAAAATAAAGCAGAGAGTTACTCCTATGTAGGCTGCTTTGTGGCTGCTAATATTTTAGGGGAGACTTTAAACATTTGAAAGCATTTAGTGTGGACAATTAAAAGGAAATGGCAACCAGCTCCCCAAAGCATATGATCTTAGGCTAAGTTTCATCTGCCATGCTCTTGAAGAAGAATTTCTTTGGGCCGTGAATCTTGTGTGACAACCACTGATAGTTGGAGTCGGTCAGAAAATGTCAGCAGTATCCTAGAAGACATGGGAGATGACCAGATTCAAGTGCCATCAAAGAAATGGCCACTGTCTGCACTCTTTATGAAATCCTGCAAGATACACTTGCAAGAGTAAGGTTTCAATCTCCTCCTGTTCTGTTTAGGAGCAACTGTGCTGTTGGAAGTTTTATAAACCATGAATAAAATCCAGAAAAAGAAGGAAACCACATGCTGAATCACAGCTGTCCCATATTTCCTCTGAGACAGAGATTCCCAGGAGAGGGACTTCTGCAACAGTGTGGGCTCATACAATAGAAATTTCCATAGAGGGAGGGAAAATCTACCAATTCTCCTCTGCCAAGTTTGAGTGGTTAATGTTTGGAAGCTCCCACAGGGCGTGCAATAAATAACCTTGAGAAAGAGACCTTTAAGGCTAGAGCCAAAGGAATTCCTCATATTGGAAAAAAATTGCATGGAAAGCCCCTTCAGTGATGGGACTAGGAAGACTGATCTTTAGTGGAGAACTGTGACTGAATTGCACTAAGATGGTAAAATCCTTCCCTTTTATTCAAGTTCAAACAAGTTCACAGCTGGAGTCCATCAAATTGGAAAGCAGATACAGTTCAGAAGAAGGTGAGGAGTTATGGGACTTATAATTTTCTTTCCCGAAATTTCTAAAGGCTTTTTTTTCAAAGAACTCATTTACTGCCTTTTGTTAGATGATAAAGATTGAAACAAAAAAGCACAAGAGAAAAATAATGGGAGAAGGGTAAACTGGAAAAAAGTAATCTCAAGGTAAGCTACATCTGCTAGTTTCCTTTTTCCCAGGCTTCCAGACTGGTGTTGGCAAGAGTTTTGAATTTGTGCATTCTGCCAGTGTGATTACTTGCATATCTTTGAAAACAGACTTACATATGTACTTAGAAGAGACACTTCTTGAAACAGGAATAAACAAGTGTTTCCTCCATGGTATTGCATGTGTGTGCACACACAACGTACAGTTCCTGAGTAATGTGTAGAATAAACAGTATCCATCTGTTTGGAAGATGATTATCTGCCACTTTGATACTGTCTATTTGGGTGCTTGTCTCTATATTTGTGCTTATGGAAAATGCACTGCACTGGCAAATGAAGTGTTCTGTTTATCTGTATGGCATGACACAAGATAAGCAAGAGGATGGGATTCCTTGTTGTGTTGTGGTAATACAAAGGAAAAACTAGGAAAAACCTGACTTATTGCAGACTAAACCCCAAACGGATGGGCAGTCTGGAAGCTCCTATAATGACTCAGAGCAGAGTCAGCTGCAGTGGAGTGTGTGTAATCTTGTAAAGGGGGGTATGTGTCTGGGTGTGCGAACAGACAAAGGTGTGTGTAACCATCCGTCTCCAACTAGGGACTATCTATTGGATACCAGGAATGAGATTTTATTGCCTCAGCACAGGCATTTAGTCTAATCTGAAATACCCTGGGATATCTTGACATCCAGATGTGACTGACAGATGTAACAGAGGACTCTCTGGAGATTCAATGTCCTTCTGGGCCAGCAGCTAGAGGTCAGATAGGAAACCTGTGGCCATATAAAACAACTTGTTTAGCTGGCCAAATTCTTCAGGATGTGACTGTAAAAAAGACCCAGGTCTCATCTTGACAATACTGAGGTAAACCTGCTAAAATCAATGATACTTCTTTAGAAATTACAGGTGCAGATTTTGTCTCCCATCTTCCACTTTATGACATTACATTCTTTGTCACTGCACTCACATTTGATAGAGCAAATACATCAACTTGCATGTAAATACCATTTCTGTCAACATCACTATAGAGGACTGAGCGGAAAGCTGAAGGCTAGTCTGTGATTGATTATTTTCTCCAAGTCAGTCCCACTTCCAAACAAGAGAAAAGGAAAACGAATAATACTAGGAGAACTTCTTTGGGACACAAGTTTTTAACCGTTTGCCAACAATAAAATACCCAAGTAAAGAAAGAAGAATTTAGATCAGAATGTTTCCAGACCTGCACATTACTGGTAAGTGACCATATCCAAGAATACTGGGGTGGGTTAGAGACTTACTTTTTTATTTCAAAATGATTGTGCCATGGAAGCCTATCTGGCTGAGGGAAGTGCTCTTGTTGCTTCTGAATATGAAGGGCCAATGTGTCATCTCAGCCCTGTCAGCTACCAACTTTGCTCCTGCAAAGGCAGCTATTGAGAATGCCTCCTGCCAGCGGTATGTGAAGGTAAAGAACTCCCTCTGTGCCTTGTCTGCTGACCAATGATTACTTTACAAATTCTAATTAAGCCTTTGTGATCCAAAATTTACGATACAGCAACCTTAATGTTAGGTTTACAGAATAACCAAGGAGTCGTCTCAGGGGTGTTCAGCTAAGGAAGTAAGACCCCAGTGAGGGTGAGAGTTGAGCTGTGGCTGTGATGACAGCTACGTAGCTCACAATGTTCTTCGCTCTTCTGTCAGCAATGTGCAGACACTTCTATTCGCATAGCTACTGCCGTTGTAATGCAATACGAGTTGCAAAAGCAAATAAAGCTTTAAAGGTGCTTCAAATTCTGAAGAATTGTCCAGGAGAATTGAATTATAATACTGTTTTTCTGATAGGAGTTTGTCACCTTCTATTTTTTCAGAGTAGTTTCAGGAGCCACAGAGTCTGTCACTCTCAAACCTGCAGTGTTCATGGAGTCCAGATGTCTCCTAGCAAATTTCATAAGTTCGTGTTGGCGGTGCCAGTGAAGTGGGTCATTGTGAGAGCACTGGTCATTCACCCCAGCTGAATTTGTTTGTCACTGATGCAAACTATGGGACTGGGGGGTGAGGAAGGGGTAGCGAGTGTGGTCTGCTGATACTGTTCATATCTTTAAAAGTCGTTACAGCCGTGATGGGAAACCCTAGAAGAAGTACAGCATGTCAGCAGAGAGCAGGAGTCACTGTAAGTGCTGCATGCCAGACAATCCGACATTTCCTCCCCAGCTGTTCAAGCCACCTGGGTGTTTCCATGCAGAATAGCAAGATTTACTGGCAGGCTGTAGTCGCATCACCCAAGAAGAAAATCTGTAATTTTTCAGCTCTAAAAAAATCCCCTGTGTAAGTTTTAGGGAATCTTAATTCTCAGATCTTCTTTTCCTGGAGTCTTATAAGAGTATATCAGAAGATTTATCGCTTTGCAGACAGAAGATAAAAGGGGATTCCAGCAACGGCTTGAACATCATCTGTTTAAGCCCAGAAGTAATGGAAGTGCCTTGACTCAAATAGATTAGCCATGATCATTAACTTAACTCCACTCTCTCCCAAGAGGATGACTTATTTTCAAAATTCCTAAGCATTAACTTTGATGGACTTCTAAGAGAAATTTGTTTTTCTTTATTGAGATGTCTTTAAATTGGACCCTCTCTTAAAGTCAACTGTAACAGGACCTGGTGCTGAGACATGCCAGGAACTGACCATCTGCTCCCCAGCTTTCACTGTGGGAAGTGGAAAAGAAAATTACTCTGTCTACCAGAGCTGTAGAGTTTAGGATAAGGTAAACTGGATGTCAAAGAATAATGCTTTTGCTTTCAGGTCTGAGTAACAAAAAGGTGCTTAAAATTAAGATTCAAAGACTGTGCTTAAGGCCTGTAGAGATTACAAGATTGCAGAGCTAGGTGCTACTGCATCTTGACGGTGTGTGAAGATCAAAGTCAATTACTTCAGCAACCAAACAGGGGTTTAGAAGTCCAGCTTTTGGCATGTACTTCTGAAAAACCTTGGCCTGTGTTAAGTATAACTGAAAGGAATGCAGCTTTATAAGACAGAAGTCCTTGCACATGGGAATACTGTTTTCCACATGCAAACAATGTGCGCATACAGGCTGGTGCTTAGACATACAGTTACTTGATAAATGCCTTTTTTTTCTTTTTTTTGTCAGAGCATGAGTAAATCTCATTACAGCACATATTAACCTAAATATTGTGTATAAGATATCGGAGGTAATTTTTTCACACTTTTTGGCACTAGTCATCTCTCAGCTGGAGCTCTATACCCAGTTTCCAGGCCCACACTTCTATCAAGTATGGAGAAATTGTAGATAGGCCAGAGAAGGGGAACAAGGATGACAACTGTCTTGAAAAACATGACCTTTGAAGGAAGGTTTAAATGATAGAGTTTGTTTAGTCTAGAGGAGCAGAGACTACAGCTGACGTGATAACAGCTCTCTGGTATGTATAAAGTTATTATGAAGAGGCCAGTGATAAATTGTTCTGTGAACATTTGGGAGCTGGACAAGAAGCAATTGACCTTTCAGCAAAGAAGATTCAGGTGAGATTTTAGGAAAATATTTTTTATAAGCACAGTTAAGCATTGCAACATGCTACTGAGGGAGCCCATGAAATCTCCTTCTCATGCAGATTTCATGACAAACATCTGTTGGGGATGGTCTTGGCAATCAGGAAACTTGGCGTCCAAACAAGGGGATTGTCTAAACAGCCTTTGAAGTCCCATTCGGGTTTACTTTCCTGTGCCTGTAAATTTTCTTTGTGCACGTCTCTTGTTTGCACACTCTAAGAAATATGATAGTTTTAAAGCTGGTGATTTGAAGGTGTGCTTTTGGATAGCTTCAATCTTGATGTGTTCAACCCCTGCCACGTTTCCTCATCTGGTATTGAAGTCATCACTGGACAAGGCGATCTGGCAGGAGCTTCCTAGTGTCTCAGCAAGCCCTGGAGCATATCTTGAAGGCCCCTGAGCTACCAGAGCCCTTAGGGCTAGGTGCCAATGAGTCTTTTAAGGCAGTTTAAAGCAGTCTTTTAAAGCCATTCTCTGCTCCCTATAGCCTAGTGTAACAGAACGAAGGTGCCCTGGAGTGCAATTCCTGCATAAAGGAAACAGAACTACTGTACGGAAAGAAAGCCAAAAGGTCTCTTTTCTTCTTGTAGCAGAGTGTGATTTGAGGTAGGTGGGGATGGAGGGGACTCGAATAGGTAATGCTGAAGATTTGTGGGTTTTTTTCCTCCATTGGGTTTTAATGGTTCTGTGACTTGCTAGCAGCAAAGTACTAAACTAAACTGTTGCTTCATCCTTTTTAGGTTGCTGTAGGATGGGAATAATGGGGGAAGACCAGTACTTATGTTGCTTTGACACTGTAAATGATTCTCTGAGGCTCTGAAAATGTCAGTGACAAACAGATGCTGCTGGTTTCACTGGAAGCTTCTGCAGAATTTGAACAGCAGAAGTTGTCAAAAAGACATGTGTTTTTCATGAAAAATGCGTTGTTCATAACATTTGCTTTTTAAGAAGAAAAATGACCCATTCTGGAACTTTTCTGACATTTCTGTGACTTTTAAAGTTTTACTATTTTTTAACAAAAAACGAGTTCTCATCTATTCTAATTTTCTCAATTTATTGTTTTATGAGTATTATTTTATCATTCCCTCCTCCAACTTCCCTTTTCCCTCATTTTGTCATAGGCTTTTCAGGTCCTGCAGTGCCTGGGAACTGTCAGTGTGAGAGCACGTGTGCACGTACGTGGTCCTTGTAAGGATGCCGCTTACTCCACTTGGTCCTTTAACTGTTGGGGTTTTTTTTGCCTTTGAAACTCTCTCTTATATCTTGTTTCTGTTATTACTCCTGATGTAGAACTGGATCCCATCTTTTTTTTCTGTTTCTTTTCCTGTTGGAGGATGACTGGCCAACAAAAATGTATCTTTTGCTTCAGTGGATTTTATTTCCTTTGACGACAGCATCTCTGTCTCAGTCCTCCTGGATCTCATCCTGGCTCTGCCTTTCTCTGATTATTCAGCTCTTGTGGTCAGGTTTACCTCCATTAAATCTGCAGTTCCCTTGAAGGACACATGCACCTTATCATTGCTCTGTAGCTACATGAGACTGGATTCAGAAACACCACCTGTGTGTTGGCCTCAGTCCTGAGTCTCCTACATTATCCTAACTTCTGTTATGTGCTGTCGGTCATTGCTCTTCGAAACCTGTCAGGCACCTGGGAGAGTGCATAGCAATACAAAACAGCATTCTTTTTTGTGTGTGTGCTTTTTGTCTTTGCAGTCAGATATTTTATTATGGTTTCTGTTTTCTGATTGCTTTATTGTTAGCCTTGTTTTGTGCTCAAATTCCCATTTGGCACTAGCGGGTTTAATTTTGCTGTGTTGTTCTGTGGCCTCTTGCTGTTACAAAATAATGTTACAAAACTTGCTCTTGGTTTCCTGGCCACAGCTGATACCTGCGTGCTGCCAGCAGACCATTTTTCCAAACCGGAGCTGTAATCCACTGTAGCAATATCGCTTCCTGACATACAGAGAGGATACGCCAGTTCTGATTTTTTCTCACAATATCTGTTTGAGATTTCAGAAAGCTGTCAAATCTTTGCTTTTACTGTAAAACCTTTTTGCTAATGCACATGACATGTATGTGGTTTGCTTTAAGCTGTGTATTCAGGACTACCTAGTAGGCACATCCCTCTGTTTTATGACATCAGATCTTAAATTTGGTGAGATTACTGCTAAGCCACCTTGAAATGAAATCCTGCCTTGCACATACATACTGGCACCATCTACGTGGGGTAAAATATAATGTCTCAGGGTAGGTTTTCTTGTAAGATGGCCAGGCTCAGACTTCAAATTGTTACAATCTGTAGAGCCTTGTCCCGGAAAGAGCCTTACTGATTGCCCTAAAGCATCCTCTCATGGCTGGAGAGTCTGCATAAAATGCATTTGCTTGCAGATGCTTGTGGTTGACTTTTATACAGTACTTTATAAAACTTGTGCCATTCACCCAAAAGTGAGTAGGGGGAATCCCTCCATTCTAAATACCATAACTGATATCCTTATCCCAGTATCTTTCTGAGTATACTCCTTTCTCTGTTGGAGCTATACTAGTAGATGCTGTAGGCTGACTTTACATAGCCACTGATGCTACACTCCTTCTGAGACATCACATGTTCACTCAAGCTGTTCTGTAAAGCTGTGGTGTTTTATGGCAAATGCTTTCCTTTTGATTAGTTTTACTCTTCCAAATGTCTGGTTTTTGGTCTATGACTTTCTCCATATTTCTTCACTTAGCTTTAACTGACTCAAGGAGCCTGCGCTTTTGATAAATGTGCACAAAGTCCATATAGTTGGCTGCTCGTGTTTGTTGCTGAATTTGTTTCACACTTTTTCATCCAGGCATTTCCCAATTGCTTGTGTCTTTCAGAATTTCCTCGATGTTGAGTCCTTGTGACCTCAGTCCTGGTAGACTTCAGTTCATCAGCCTTTAGCCTTCACTTGCTGGCACCTGGTCAGGGTTTGTCATAGCTGAATACCATGATCTCCAGTTGCCACATCATCAGTGTCTTGCTTGATACATAACAGGCCAAATGTGAAGTCTAGCTGATCCCCTCAGTCTGTGCAATGTTCTCTCATTCTTTTACTCTTCTTCCGGCAGATCCCTTGATGGTATCTGGATTCTCAGTAGGTACCACTCTGTCTTTCAATCTGGATTGCTGCCTGGAGTCTGTGCGTGGCTCTTTACTGATTGCTGTCAACATTATGTCCCTTGGTTTATTTTGGTTTACCTGCCCTTGCAGGTTGTAAGTATTTTTCCTAGGCCTAGATCTGCTTTCTTCCCCAGTGTCTCCAGTGAAATGGATTAGGTGTCCTGTCTCCTAAAAGTGAGGGTTTTATAACTAATTTTTACAACCTTTTACTAGGTACAAGCATAGTAAACAGTTATAAGCACAAACAAATCTCTAATTTCATTCTGCTCTGTCGCAGGACTTGAGTTGCAACGATGAACTTTACTTACTGAAGTGCTGCCGCCTTGATGGGCTTTGTTCCCATGTGCACACAGATTCCCTGTGTCTTCTCCAAACTCCTCCTTTCTCCAACACCTGCTCCTTTCCCCAGTTTCCATGCAGGGGACTAACCTGTCCTGTTCACTTTCTGCCAATGACTTCTCTAGCGGATGTTAATGAATAGGTTCCTAAGGAAGGCTGTGCATATATTTTATGGAAAATAAGATCTTTAATCACTTATTGCATCAGAAATATAGGATTCTCCTGTGGGAAGTGGAGAGTCGTAGTTGCACCGCATTATCACTTCGTTCGAGCATAATAATGCCCAGCTTCTCTCTGGCAAGTTAATCTTTCCTTCTGAATTCAATGTACCCTTCCACCCCCTCTCTTGTCCCTCAAAGATGGCCCGGTGTCATTTAATTCCTCCTCCTGTTGATTTCCCCTTCAAATCTCAGTCATGAGAATGAAAACAAAGACTTTTTTTTAAAAGGAACATTACCCAACAAATGCTCAAGGGGATCACTTGGGCTTGAGTTTGTCTCATTTCATCTGCAACTCAAGCCTAGAAAACCACTGTGACTTCAGATGTCACCTGAGATTATGCTTAAGTCTGAGCACAAATTTAAGTGCCTTCTCAGAAAATCACTTCGGTTTTATATAAGGCAGGTGTCTACTGACTGTATGGAAGAGCCACGGGTTTAAGAATAATATTCAGGGATGTCTACATGCCTCTGAAGGAACTTCCATGCAGCAGGTCCCAGAGCCCAAGTGAGGAACCCTTGTAGTCAGAAGGACTCTGGGTAAGTGCGGGAGGTTTCCCACAAAACACTTTTTGCAGGACTGGGGCCTACATAAACAACAGAAGAAATTTTTCTGCATTTCTGTCTCATCACAGTGTGTTCCCAGCAATGGTTCCAGAGAGTGAAGAGATCCAAAGAATGAAGCAAAGTATGCACTTGATGCTTCTTTGCTGATTGGAGACATGGGAATGGATGTTGATATTTTGGAAACTGTGAAGCATGCTTCCTAACCTAAGCAGTTTCCTGATTCTCATGTGACTCCGAGACAAGTAAGCAGATCCTCTCTCCTTGTACTCCAGTGGTATTTAAATTACTGAAACTGCACAGGATGGTTTAAATTAGCTCTTAACAATAGAGCCTATTCAGGCTTTTGGTGAATCCACTAAATCCTTTTTGGCTGGTTATAAAAAGCCTATATTTGTAAATGAATTGGTTTTCCTGCCATTTTTCTCATGTTAATAACTGAAAATATAGCAGTGTCTTTTACTACAGGATTAATTAGTTTGTTCCAATCACCAACTTTCCATTAAATATTTTTACTAAAATTTATTGCCCTATTATATGTTCGTGCTAATTAAATGAAATCTCAGAATCACCATCTACTAAAGCAGAGGATATACTTTGGTGGAACAAAGTCTGCCATGATGCTGGACAGAATATGAATTCCTGGCTGGACTTCGTGTACTTCTGTTGCTCTGCAGGCTGCAGTGGGAGTCACTGCCTGTTCTGACTTAGTGGTATGAAAGATAGGAAATGAGAAGACTTCCTTAAGCTATGGATTAATTTCCTTACTTAACCTTTCTCCCAACTGAGGTGTAAGAAAGGTATACCATGTGCTAGAGAAAAACAGGATTCTGTTTTTCAACATGAGTGTTGTCATGCCAATAAAATCACTGCCAAAGTCTCGTTGAAGTAAACTGACCAGTGTGAAAGGCAGTGTCTATGTCGCCATTTAATACATGAAATCTTAAAAATCAAGAGTACACAGAGGAATAAAGGGTACTTACACAGAGTGGATAATTCCACATGCAAATTGCCAGTTTGTCACTTGACTAATTACTTTTATGTGCAATTATTTGAGTCACTTGGACTGAATTGAAAATGAAATGGTTTCCAAAAGAGTCTTGCCCTGATCATTTTGTCCTCTCCCAAAGATGTAGATGGTTGTGCAGTTGATGCCCTTTGCCCCAAAGCTGACTCTATTTCTACTGTTGTTGGTTATATTTGGACAGTGCAGAGCATGGAGGATTTTGGATTTGTACTTGTGACAGCTGGGTGGTATCACAGGGGGAAAAAAACCTAATTGTCTAATTGTCCTCCTTTTAACAAAATCTTTCATTAGAGAAACATATTCTGTCTGTTGTTGTGAGTGCAGGAACATGAAGTGAGAGCCCACATGGAGGTTGCAGTGTCTATAAAATAGAGCTCCAGAAGATTTGGGAGAACCAACCAAATGTCAAAGGTACTTTATATTACTTCTTATTTCACTGAGTTAGAAACATATTTTAAACTTATGGAATGCCCATTGCTCTTAACCATGCTCTCAGCATGACCCGAAAATCCTTACCTACACACTGAGGGGGTCCCAGAAGCCCCTGAGGAGGTTCCAGCTTCTCTTTTACTCTTCCTTCTTTTGCTGCTGCTGCTCTAAGAAGACAATCTTTCAAACTGCAGGTTTCATCACTCCAATTGCAACCACAGTGGGAGGTTGTTAGTGTTTGGCACTGCCAAAATCAACAGCCTGTTTGAGAAGATCTTGGAGTTCTTTGTATCCGGTTCTGCTGCAGAGGCTATGGCATGAGACGCTCTTGCTCACCAGCTGGCTGCAGCCGATGCTGGCTACTGCTGCAAAGTCTTACTCTGCCAGCAAAGCCTCCTGCTAGAGACACAGCTTATATTAGCAAAATTTGTTCTTTGATGTACTTTATCACCTCCATAAATACATTTGCTATACTGCTAAAATGACATGGGTTTGGGAAGAGGGAGAGATAGGTTGTATTTACAGGTGAGTGTTTGCTGGCATAGATGTATTGGGTTGAAATGGTGAATGTCTTTGCACTCCTAAGTGATGGACTTAAGCTGGCAAAAGCACAATGTCACTGTCAGAGAGTAGAAGAGGTTAGTAGCACAGGAGCTTTCATTTCAGGGCTGGAAATAGATATACATACATATGTGCATACACATATATATGTATATACATGTATATATGTTTTATAATACTGATATGTGTATAAACATTTTATATAGTATATATGTATATGTGTTCTAAACAATATCTAAATCAAAGTCCATCTTTGCTGTAACTTCCTTGAGACCATGCAGAAATACCAACCTATCATGAAAACAGAGAAATGGAATATAACAATATAAGGTTATATGTGCATGTACAGTTTCATATCATGTCTAAATCCCAGATGTACAGTTAAGCACTCTGGTCATGCTCAACAGGTCATGCAGAAACACAAAACTATTATTTGCAAAAGCAAAAGTTGTGTCTAGTCACTGTCCTTGCTAGACAGGATATATAGCAAGGACAGATCTTTTAAAACAGTTAATTTTTTTCTTAGTCAGAGCTAGCCAAATGGGTTGATTCACCTCTAGACACCAAAGAAAGGGAAAAAAATTCAGAAGTTGTTTGGGAAATCTATTTGTACAGTTGGAGTCTGGCTTGGAGCTTTTGGGACTCTCCTTTATTTAGGTTGACTATATACACAGTGCGTCCTTCTGGGATTCTGAATGACTATGAGAAATATGTGTTTTCTAATGACCTCTTTATGATCTAAAAGAACACGTCACCTTACATTTTGACATGAGTGGCTTGTTACTCAGCCCAGGAACAAAGGGGATTTTTGCCTTAGAGAGAACTGGGTGAGATTTTAAATACTGCTGCATGGGTAAGCTACTCTTAATTAGTTTCTGTTTGTTGCTTGGCCTGGCTGGGAACATTAATAGTTGTGTGGAGCTGCAGTGTAAGTCAGTGAGACTATAAGCTGTCTTATCTTCCCACCACTGCCAATTCTTTGACACTGACTGACATCCTGAAACAAGGAGCAGAATGGCCAGACAAGAAAGTTGCTTATTGAAACAATGAGTTTCCTGAAATAAACAGAGCAGTTTTGCATCAGCAGGCCTGTTCTGTCCCTGGAACAATGCTGGACATTTGCATCGGCTAAATGAGGTTAGTGTTTTGCAAAGTCTTCTGGAAGTCTGCGTGTCACTATGGGCACCAGCAGATAAAGCCAACATGATAAGGACTGAGGTCATGAGAAGAAAAGGGAAGAAAAGTGAGATCTGAACCAGATATTTAAACTGCTGTGATAGTTAATTAAAATGATGTAATTTCTCCTATATTAATTTCCCTTTCCCTTGCCCTGACATTTACCTCAAACCAACTCTTTGTTATCTAGTACTTTTACTCATTTTCTCATACCAACAGAGTAGCTGCAGTAACACCCTGAAGCTACTCTAACTGTCCTCAGAGTGGAGCCAAACATCTTCAGTTTTCAGAATGAAAGCCAAAGGCATGGCAGGAAAAAAGAACTGGGAGAACCTTGTTGGGTTTCCTTCCACAGACAGTCCCCAAATTGAAATTGTTGTGTGCAACACTGTGGCAGAGACTAGATAAAGCTTTTTAGTTTTGTTTCATGGTTAAGTGGAGTTGTTTCTTGCTGACTTCTAAGAGACAACCTTGAGTTACTTTCAAGAAAGAATTAATTCAATTTTGTTTTCTTCATTTGTCAAATAACAATGAAATTTGGTCTCCTTTTTCTTCCATTGTCTTTATTGTTGATGGCTAGCTACTGAATATTGGTATGTGTGCATGTGAACAAATACATATGTATTTTTTCTTTACAGGTTGGTCACAAATATCACTAATGGTGCTTGAGCCGAGTCCTTTGGTGGCACAAGCTCCCTGTTCATGCCCTACTCCCCCTGGCCTGAACACACGAGCACACATATGCAAATCCCGACGTAAACTGCTGCTCTCCTGAACAGTCATGTGAGCCAAGGCATTCTCCCTTCGTACATTTTAGAAGGAGAAGGAGGAAAAAGCCCAGTGAGATATCCTCCCAAAGCTTAGAAGGGATTGTTTGCAGGTTTGTTTTCTGAACACTTCTAACTTGCTCATTTTCATGACATGAGCAAAGCCATCATCTGAGGGATTTGATATTTGGGTTGTCTTTTCTAATGACAAGTGCTCACTCCATTTGACATTGCTTCCACTGCTGAAATGTCCCTGGTGTGTCCCGTCCTCTGCTGTCCTAAGGTGGGGAAGATGGTGGTATCAGGTAATTGCCCTCAGCCCTGAAGATACTCGCTGCTGAAGAAGAGCCAGTTGTGATTGCTGGGCAGAGAGAGACCATTCACTCTGTCACTGTTTTGGTACTTCCTAGCTGCATCTGTTTGTACAAAATACTATGTACAAACTGCCATTTGCCTAAAGAATTCAGCACGTACAGAGTATAAACAGGGTTTAAACAGTTTGGTGAATCTTGTGCAAATTTCTTTTTTTCTTTTTTTCTTTTTTAGATGCAACAGCTGGATGTAATAGCCTTATAAAGTGCAACAGTGTCAGGAATTCATTTGCTGTTTTCAAGAGACAATTGGCCTTAATTACCTGATCCAGAGAAATGAAGTTAATGTGGTGCAACAAGGAAATGCCATGCCCCATTAGCAAAAGATGTTTTCAGTTAAACCAATGTTGTGGTGGCACAGTTGCGGTGTGCTTAAGTGAATAAGCCCTACTCTGGAAGAAAAACTTGGTTAAGAAGAAAAGATCTCAATCCTGGAATCCTTGCTGGAATAAGTTATGTTACTCTCATCTAAACTGTTCCTAGGGGCAAGATTTGTGCAAGTACCTGTGGCTGAGAGGTGGTGTTTAGGTAGCCAGATGGAGTTCAGGTAGTAATGAGCAACTTTAAGCCCTGATTCTGTATTTCATCATTATTAAGCAGACCATTTAGGCAAATGTTTAGCTTCAGCTACACATGTAAAACTTCTTGAAGTGATTGCAGCATAAAACATAAAGCTATACATTGCTAAACTCTGTTGCAGGCTGGATAAGTATTTTTCAAAGTGTACTTAAATGCTTTTTCATAAACTGTGAGCAAATTTATACAATGCATACATCTATAATGGTAATTAATATTTTATATACCATATAGTGTGGATGAGATCTCTGTATATTTTTATATA
>NW_009194364.1:0-19512 GCF_000690835.1 Fulmarus glacialis
GGGCGGCAGCCGCCCTGCCTGAACCCCTGCACCCTCAGCCCCGGAGTAACACTTGCACACTATCTGCGCTTCCCAGGGTCTGGTTGGGTTGGAGATGGGTTTATCTTAAACTAACACCAAATTTTTCACTGCCGGAGATTCGCTCCTCTTGCGAGCTGCTGAAGCACACCCGGGGTTAAGCTGATTGCTTCAAATGTGCTAATAGGGCAAGCATAGGTCTTACACAGATCTGCACCAAACTGGTCAGGCCTCTGTGTAATCTGTATCCTTGTTTGATGGCTGTAGTCAGTTTGAACGCTTTCAAAAATCCCACAAGGTATCTACGTGCTTCATAATGCACCTAAATGTCTTCAGGCATCTGTCCTCTACCAGCAGCACAGTGAAGGAGGCAGTATCTGCTTTATACTCATACAGCTGAAGAAGACAGACCTGCATGCCATTCACTAAGGGGGCAGGGCGGGTGTGGCTTAGTTTATTTCCTTTTAAATTTTTTCCAGATACTTTACTTGAAAATGCTAGACATGACAATGAGAAAACAGAAGCTGGACCTACCTGTGCTGAGAAGCCAGAGAAGAAGCCATACCAGAAATGCACTAATGTGAAGGCAAAATTCTTATAGAAGAAGTATTTGAGGAACTTGCACATGCGGATGTAGGACCACCGGCCGTGGACCAAGAGCAGGCGCTGCAGGTAACGGAACTGTGCAAAGGAGAAGTCACTGGACAAGACCGCCTGCATCCCCTCCTGGCCGCTGATACCAACCCCGATGTGGGCAGCTGCAACAAGAAGGTTATTGATCATGTAATTAGACTGAGAGTTTTGATTGCCCCATTTTTTAAATGAGTTCCCTGCACTGGGACACTGTGTTAATTCCCTCCCAGCCTTCATAAAAAGCCATATGTAAAGTTATTTTGAAAAAAAATTGTATTTTGGGGCGTTAATTCTTTCAGCAGCATTATGATTTTGGCTGTGGTGATACATTTCCAGTAACTGGGCTTGTATTATTTGAATGAAATTACACCCTCAATGACAATTCATGTTTTCTTTCTGAATGTTTTCCAACAGCATAAATGCTGTGGTTCATAACAGCTGCTGTTACGAAAAAATAACTTCAATTTATATTGACATGTGACTTGTATTTACATGCATGCATGTCCTTCCAGCGGCCTTAGAATATTGTTCCAGACAAGGAAAATCTTCAAACCCCTTATAGATTTCTCAGACATAGTGCTATAAGGCAGACTGAAGCCTTTTTACATTTCCTAGGCTTTATTGGTTCAATCAAATAATTAGATAGAAGAGTCACATCTTTTTTAATAGTAACTTGGGTTTATTAAACATGGACATAAGTTTAATGTACAGCTAATCATACAGCTTTAACTGACGAGAGCAACCTTGATGGCTGGAGGTTGGTTAGACTCAGAGGTTTCCACGGAACAGTGAATTGATAAAATCCCAATGTCCCAACCCTCTCGTGGGGGGAGTGGGTTAGTTTCTAATTATCATGTACACTTTAACTTTTCTTATCCTTTCTTTACTGACTGCCTGACTTATCTCCCTTGAAGCTCCCTACTTAGCCTTTTCTTTCTTAATTAAAAGGCTCCAGTTAATCAATTCTTGCAAATTAACACAAGGAAGATTAGCAATAGGCCCTTCTGAATAATCTTAATTTAATTAGACCTAGTTAGGGTTTTTTTTCCATAAATTCACTGAGGTAATGCAGCATCAAATGATACTCAAGGACGAAGGGGCCTAGAAGCCTGTGATTTGTAACTCAAGGGAGATAATTGACAAATGGCCCTACCACATGGAAATGTTAAAAAAAATCATGTAACCTTATACAGACTATTTACAGGCATGAAGATTTTCTTTCTGCATTGCAGACAGGCCCTCTCTGAAACAAAATTTTTGTTCTTTGTTTTGCCCTTGTGGTGGTGGCCATGCAGACAGACAGGTGGACATGTCACAGCCCCGGTGGGCTTTTATCTATTCTAAGGTAGAAACAGAGAAATAGGCAGTAAGTGCAACTTCAGCTTCCTGCGATCTTGGTGGTGGGAGCACAGCGAAGGGCTCTCCTGTGTGTCCTGGAAGGCAGGAGACACGAGTAGCCTATAGTGACAGTGCCCTGTAGAAACCTGCCAAAACTTGGGACACAGCCGCTCGGTGCCACAAAGAGGGTGGTACAGCAGGCGCTCAGATATGTGTTCCTGCTGCTAGGCCACCTCAGATAGCAAATACATCAGTGACTCAGTTTGCTAGAGCATGCCGGCTGCCGGCTGTCACTCACTTTTGATCATGCTGACATCGTTGGCGCCGTCTCCGATTGCCAGGGTCACAGCCTTCTTGTATTTCTTCACCAGCTCCACCACCTGGGCCTTCTGCAGCGGAGTCACCCGGCAGCAGATCACCACTTTGCACATGCAGGCGGTTCTCACCAGCTCCAGCTCCAGATTCCCTTCCAGTGCGTAAGCCTGAGAAGAAGGAGCAAAGGGGGCGTTCAGGTCAGACCAGCAGCAACTCGTGGCCTGACAAAGAGCATGCAGCGGGAAGGAAATGAGAACTAGTTCTTCCGTTCGGCAGAAGGATGGTGTGAGATACCCCAAGTGAATCCATCCATTCAGTCGCAGGGAGCATCCACACCGCGCAACATCATGCCACGCAGTGTACACCTATGAGCTTGCACCTTGGGTGCACCACAGCTGGATATGCACAACAGCTGCTCTGGCTGATGTAACCTGACAGTGCAGCAGAAATGTCAAACAACAGGAGCACTAAATTAACGAAGCTGCTGCTGGGCCTGAGACAACCTTGCCTATCTCCATGCAAGACAGTCTCTGCTCGTCCCTCTTGGTTTATTTTTTAAGCTCTGGGAGATCTGTTGGTATAAATAGAAGAGACTTTAATTTGGGAGTACTTAATTAAAAAAAAACATGGAAAAAGTTGAGCTCAGGTGGGCATGACAAAGCAAAATACAAAGCCAGGGAGAAGGCAACTTTGCTCTGAGTGCTGTCCTTTTAAATCAATCAGCCATGTTATTTCTGTTGGGGAAGCACAGAGATAATTGGATGTGGGGTCACCCCTCCAGCTCTGCGTGAGGAGGAGGTAGCAGTGTTAGCTTTTCATATTTCTTTCAGAACATGCTTTTTGGCTCTGTTCTTTGGTGTCTCTTCTCAGTAGATACGCATGGAAGGAATCTACAGGGCTTTCTCCTCCACAGAGGCATTACAGCAGGCCCACTGCCCTTTCTGCATAAGGCAGACAATCCTTAGGCCAGATATCCTTTCTTTTTGAAACAGAGAGCTATGAGTCACCAGCACTGCCGCTTCCCTCCCGTCAGTGGCAGGCAGGCTTGCTCAACAAAAGAGACCTTTTCATGGTTTAGCTTTAGTATAGGCTGGTCAGTGCAGTTAGAAATGGCTTTTGCCACAACATCCTCACTGCACAGCACTAGCAAATTGTTATTACATCGTATATTAACGGAACTGCACACAAATCAATTAGTATGATGATGCCATTACAGATGCTAATGTGCGTCTGTTCACTCACTTTGTTGAAGCAAGACCACATGTGGACATAGCCCCAGTGCTGCCATCCCACCCATCTGCACATAGGGATATGGCGCTGAACAGATGCTGTGTTTGAATGGGACTATATCAGCACTATTACCATTGTTCAAGCTCTAGGCTTATAGAAATAAATAAATAACACATAGTTTTGTCCACGCTATCCTTGTGGTCCACACCCAGGAGAAAGCCATGGCCTTGGTAAGACTGGCCGTGTCCACTCTGCTGCAGGCTATGTGGGCTGGCTGCTCCCATACAGCCCAGATTTGAATTTCTTTGTGTGTGACATGTCTCCTTGCCAGGGTGTGGGTGAGTGTGTGGTTTTCCAGGAATAAAAGGAAAATTTGTCACCGCTGCCAGGGGTGCTTTTATAGCAAAGCACTCCGGGTCTGTGCTGCAGGCTGAAGGGACGGAGTAGGAACAGGCAGGGACTCGCAGCCAGCTGGGATGTCAGAGGATTCACCTATGCAGATGCAGAGAACTTGATAGAGCTCTTGTCCGTTTTGCAGTGGGGATTTAAAGATTAAGGCCCTGGAGTTAAAGAGGGAGCGAGCGTAAAAGAGGGAGAGGGGGTATTTGACAACCTAGACTCTGCCTGAAAGTGTCCCCTCTAGTCCAGGATCTGTATACATGGCACATAAGCCAAAAATGGAGCAAGATGAGATTTTTTTTTAATAGTAATTTGCCAGGCTGGCATAGAGCTGGGAGTTAAATTTGCTGGACTGCTATCAAGAGAGGAGGCAACCACAGGGAACAGAAGCATCTTGTCTCTGAAAGGCAGCACCTCCCACCTCTTTCCATGTCTACCTATTTGCTTCCCCTGCAATCTGGGAAAGCAAAATACAATAGACAAATAAACCTGATCTAGACTAAATCTTCCTCACAGACAAGTTGAAATGTATCTATCATCTAAACTGTTTTTTCTCTAATATGTTCTAAAAAATTTCTGAGGATGGAAAATCTATTCCAGCACTTCACTATTCTCACCAGGAAGACATTTCACCCAAAACTCTCTTATCTCAGTTGAATTCAATTACTATGTTTACCTGTTATTATTTGAAAAGCATTACCAAGACTGATCAGTATTCTCCAGGCTCAGAAGTCCTAACTCTCTCAGTTTGCCCCTATGCTTTCCAGATCATGCTTGACTACTCTTACAGTTTTCTTTGTACTCTCTCTAGTTGGTTTACATTTTCCTAAAGAAAATGGCCCAAATAAGTTAAATTGTTTCACCTAAGACTTTACCGATGCCAAATGAAGCAGGAGGCTTTCTTCACAAGTCTAACAGATGATGCTTTTACATACATATCTCTGATTTTGTACGTGTGTAGTTGATTATGTGAAAATGGAGAACAAGGCATTTGTTTACTGAATTGCATTCTCCATTTTTCCAAAGTATTTCTCCAACTTGTTAAAATTGTTTTCAAATCCAATCTTGAACTCCATCATGCCTGCGGTTTCTCCCAGCCTGGTGTTACCTGCTCTTTTTTTAAGCAGTTAATGCAAACACTGAATATCAAATAGATGTGGGATAGCCCCCTGCAGATGCCACTTAACTTGTTTTAGATCAACAGTGAGCCCTTAAGAGCCATACTTTCCAAGCAGTCTTGCATCTGTCACTTAACAATTTCATCTAGACCATATCACTTCAGTTCGCTTGGAAGAACGTCATGGGAGAGACCATCAAACAATTTATTAGTTGAGTTATAAGATATATATCCTATCTGTTAAATATATGTTATCAGATATATTTAGTAGAACACGTTCTTGGCATACTTGAAACCCATGTCTGATGTTATCTTATCTTCTTCCTGCATCCATAAACTGCCCGATTATTTTTCCAGTATCTTTCTGGAAATGAAAATTGATACAGCTACTCTACCCATCTTGTTCGCCAACATCAGGGCCAACTCTTCCCTGTTCCAGTCTTCTGAAACCTTGCCCATCACCTTTGATGTCTTAGATAACTACTGAGCCTAATCTTCAATTAGGAAAAAAAAAATCCGGTCCTCTAGAGCTAAGTTTTTAAAGCATTTTCAGACTCCCAGTATGTCCCTATCACATTAAGTTCTTCAGAGAACTCAGCCCTAACATGACTCTGAACCTTCCTTACCAGGCTGTGGCCAGTGATAACCAGACCGTACACCCCATTTGCTTGCTCATCAGGTATAACTTTTGGGTTTTTTGATGATTTTTTAAATTGAATGTTGATTTCATCACTGTCCAGAAAGGAGTCTGGCTTCATCTTTTTCCTTGCATTCCTAAAAAAAATCCAGAACAATAATGAAAAGCTTGTAAAGATATATATGTTTTATTAAATCAACTTTATCAATCAAAAAATTGATGCTTCTGTTTTATAATTTAGTTCAATTTTTCCTCTATCCCTGCAACAACATGCATAGTTTAGCTGCTGCTGTTCGTGCAGATCATCCACATGCTTTTGAAACTCTAACAAGTGTGTGCTAAACTTGTACTGATTTAAAGTCAAACAAATCATCTGAGTGTCATGAAGGACAGTATCCCAAAGGGCATCCCAATTTTCTGTGCATATTGTCTGGCAACCACCTATTTCAAGTGAAAAGGATTGAAAAACTTTCCCATTTTCCACCTATACCTAAGAACTTGTGTATACTGAGGAGGCTAGGGAGGAAGGTAGATTTCCAGATAATGCTAGAAAAGGACCATGTCCAGACGAAGGACCGCAATGTGGATGAATGGCAATAGCAATAGAGCAACAGATAGCTCAAGCCTGGAGCCAAAGGCTTTGTGGCTCCAGATCACTTGTCGAATGTTAGCTAATATTGCCTGCCTGACTCTGCTTTCTTATACATTTACATAGATTTGACCTCTTGGATCAAGAAGCTTCAGAGTTTATCCTCAGGAAATTTCTACATTGTGTTTAGCTGCTGGACCTTCCAGGGAGCCAGCTAGCCCTTATCTAAGGTCCTTAAATGGACTGCACCAAGTAAAGCCCACAGGAAAAAAAGGTGGAGTAATACAAAATACAAATAGTGTCAGTGCACAGCAATGAAGCTGTGTATTTCAGCCATTTACCTCAGCTCATTAAGTACATCATCAGATGTGCTGCCTTCGATAACGAAAACATCTTCCATGTCATCATTCAGCAAGTTGCAGGAGTAACCAATATTCATTGCCGTCTCTGGGAAAGATAAACCAGGAAAATGACCCATCTTAGCAGCCCCAAACTCACCCACCTCCTCTGTGGCCTTTTTACACACACGACAAAAGCTCTCTTTCTCACTCAAAAGAGCTCTGAGCCTTTCAGAGTCACAGTTTAAGAGAGCCAGGAGAGTCCCCTTGATGGGTGTAGCAGCAAATCTCCCCTAATTGGGCTTCAGAAGGCCACAGAAAAAAATAATTCTACCAAAATGAAAAAGCTTAAAACACCCTTTGGCCAACATACTTGGAGCAACAAAAACATTTCATGTTGATTCAAAAATTTTTTTTCAGGATTTTTAACTTTCCCTCCCCCTGGTCCCAGAAAAGCCCCAAACCATAGTTCTGAAGAAGAGTATAAAGATATTTTGTTCAGAAAATTCTGAAGAAAAATTATTTTGGTATTTCATAAGCAAAACTATTACACTTGGAACATGACAAAATGAAATGTTTAATTTTTCTCAAAAATTCTCTGCTCATTTCTTAGATGAAATTATTTGCAAACACTTTTGACCTCCCTGAAACACCATTGTTTCAGTGAAGTTACTGTTTCTCCAAAAGAATTCATTGGCATCTATTTACCGTTCTTTCCAACTTAATGCTTTCTCCAAAAGCCTAAATTTCGTCCATTTCTATTCTGGATCATTAATGCCAGGACCAAACTGAAACAGACCCAACATTCACTTTAGCATTAAAGTTCCTGGAAAGCAGGACGAGATTTTTTCCACCTTCTTCACCAGGACAGTCGACTGCACTAAAATGACACCTTTTCACAGCATATGACAGGGACTATGGGATGCTCACTGTCACCTCTCCAAAGGCAAAGGATGCTGCCTTCACACTTCTTCAAGCCCCAGAACAGGAATTAAGAACAGGTACTAGCTATAGTTATCTGGTCTAATTCCAGATAACTGGAATTTTGCCTAGCTGGCAATGAAGCAAAGCCCTGTAAGTTTGTCTTCTGTGCAGTTTTCAAAGGAGAAAGAATGAGAATATGGGTCTTAGCAGAGCCATCCCACCGGTGAGAGAGAAGAGAAACACCCAAAGCTGTAGCCCCTTTACCTTGCTTGTCTCCAGTGAGAACCCATATCTTAATGTTGGCTTTGGCAAGAGTCTCAATTGTCTGTGGGACCCCGTCTTGTAACTTGTCCTCAATTGCTGTGGCACCTAGCAGCTTAACAGAAAATGGCAGAGAACTGGTAAGTCTTCCCATTGCTACCAAAGGAGAAAGCATTAGACCTCCAGGTAATTATTCAAGCAAATACAAATGAAATCCAGGAATAAGGTTGTACTGATTTTCATTCTTCCTCAGCAAATTTACTGAACAGAGCAGAGCCCTGATCCTGCAAATGTTCTAGTCTCTAATCCCCCAGGCTCAAATGAATCATGAGCAATCATGAAATTATTTGCCAACATGTTTGTAGACCTACAGGTCTGTGTTCTTCCACATGGGCCCCTTCAGAGTTTTAACTGAGGGGCAAAGACAGCTGCGGATTCATGTCCCCAAACCTCCATATGCATCCTCTAGTGTGGAGATTGCTCCCAGCTATATTGTACTGCAGCTGTCATTTGGCTGCTAAACATCTTCTTCAGCCCATAACAGACCTGTCCCCACCTCTGCTCCACGCTGTCACACAAGTAAACCACAGACTGCTCAGGACACATACCTTCATTATTTTAAAGTTACTGCTTTTTCTGCATTTTGGAGATACTTGGTGGCCTATTGTCAAAGGGACATGAAGGTTTCACTGCTAGCTCAGGTTTAGGCAGCATCTGCTACCACCTACCTCCTGCTGTTGGGAGACTAAATTCAGAGGTTGGCTTTAAGCCCAAGATCCGTTTTTGCTTCCTGGGATGTTCATCATTCGTCAGCTATGAGTGTTAGCAATGTAGACAACAGCTCTGACGGAACTTCTCGATAGGGTCCTCAAAAGTGCACAATCCACATTTTACAGCAGTAGTCCCTGGTCCAGCTAGCAAAAGCTTAAATGCTTGTAGCATACAAAGCCACCTCCTGGGAGCACCTGCTCATCCTTGGCAGCCTGAGTCTGAGCTGGAAGGCCAAAGATGGACACTGATGTCAAATGTGCCCAGGAAGAGAGAACGAGGGCTTGCATTCCCCACAGCCATTGTCTTTCTGGAGCTGCAGAACGGCACTATAGTATTGTTGACAGGTCTTTGCCTGTCTGCCCATGACCTGGTGTAAGAGCAGCTGGAGGGACAGTCATGATGCCTTCCTGACTGTGGATCTTCCTTAGCTTTTAGGTCAATCAATGATAAATAGTATTTTTACTACTATTCTTTGAATCTAACAATGTTCCATCCCTTGCGTCCTTATGTCCTTACTCCCCCTTAAGGGCCCCTAGCAGGAGCCTGCCACACACAGGGACTTCTGCTCTTGCCCACTAACCAGACTATGATACTTGGCAGTCCTCTACACCTCCACAAGACCCATCTGCTTCCTTGCTGACTCTGGCTCTCACACCCATTCTCTGTCACAAGCCAGGCTTTCCTACACCCACCCTCTGTTCTTCCCACAGCACCTTGGGGAAGTAAAATCACTCCTGGTCAGAGAAGGGTCTGGTGTAAACAGTGTCTTCTTCTGAGCCACATTTCTTCCTGCTGTGAGCCCGTGACCTTTTCTCTACTCAGGCCATGAGCTTCATAACCCTTTCTCGCAAAGCAGCTGGCCCCTTAACCTCTTAAACCTCCATCTTTCCTGCTTTGAACATGACCCACAGAGCATTTGCACCATGAATTCTCTGGACTAGAGGATCATCATTTCCCACTACTCTGTTGAGACCCAGAAGGGCAGTAGGCTCTGCCCTGTGGACTTCCAACTTCCAGAGGTCAGCATCTCCTCAGCTCACGCTTGCTTCTTCCCAGGCCCTGCTGGCATCCTGAGCGTACAGCTAATGGAAGGAGCAATGGTGTGACTCCCAGGATTTCCGAGATTTCAGGAAAGCACTGCTGCGAGTGCAAAAGCTGAATTGCTTCCCCTCAGATCCCACACAACCTTTTCATTCATTATTCAGAGCTCTAAAACACAGGCAGATCCCCCCAGAGCATTCAAAAAGCTGTAACAACACTCAGGGAGAGAAGAATGACTTGAAGATCACAGTTTAGCCCTATTTCAAATTGACACAAACATGTTCATGGGCATCACCTCTCCATCCTGCCCAGGGCTGCAAGAACAAAGAAGACACTCTCTGAAATGGAGGGGCACTGGGGATTATTCACTGCCTGCCATTTCAAAGACAGGAAAATAAATTTGCGTATACAAAGGATAGCTATGAAATATTTGTGTCCTGTCATCTCCCTTAGGCTCTGGTATGTCACTTCATCTCGAGAAAGCTACTCTGACACCCACATGAGTTAAAACAAAACCATTCCCTTGCATTGGTGGCTGACACCCCAGTTCCGGGCTCCTGACGGAGGTGCCAGTGAAAACCCAGGACTGCCATATTCCCATCCGCTCCCATCACACAACCCACTGAGCTGTTTGCAGAGCAATGTTTGCTGAAGTCAAACTGAGCTGTTTCTTGACAAACCACCGTCCTCGCTGCCTCCCCCAGAGCTTGGCCCAGATTCCCTGAAACACCAACCATTAGGTCTTTTTCAATCTCTTCATATAACTCCGACAATTTATCTTCCCGTCCTTCCAAGGCAGTGCTTGCTTCATGGTGACGCCCGATCCAGTCCTGAAAGTAGTCTTCATCCAGGTTTTTATAGGCCACCACAAGTGTCCTCAGACCTTCACCAGCAAACTCCTGCGAGACAGTGGTGAGGCAGAATAGGTCAAAGAAGAACGGTCTGCTCACCTGGGCTTACAAAGGACCCTCGGAAAGCAAACGGCTATTTGTAAAACTTCTTGCCTAAAGTCTGCGGAGGAAAGGTGAAAAAATCACAACTTTTAGACCACAAACCTTGGGGTACTTTTTAAAAACTAGTTCCAGACCACTTTATCATTGCCATCCATGGTCCTTACAAAGAATAAATTCAGAAGAGCGTTCCTACTTTCTGGCTCTGAAGCTTTAGATCAGGCAGTTGTTTCTCAGGTTCATATTTCTCAACATAAGGTTGAGACTAATAGTGAGGCCTAAATAAACACTGAACACAGCCTCGAATTTTGGACCTGGGCTCAATGTTTTTAGGGTAAAAATGCTGGCTGAAATGCACAGTGTGAGCACAGTCAGCCATGACATCTCAGCAAGTCCTTGTAACTGTGCTTTCTGCAGAGGTATGATTGACAGTACGGCTCTCAGTGTTCGGTGGAATAACAGAGATCCCTTTGTGAAAACAGGGGTGTTCCCCCAGGCTTGACGTGAAGGTGCATCAGGAACAGCTCTGCTCTGCCCTGCCCTCTCCTTTGCCGGCAACTTTCTCTGGCCGCCCCAGGCAGTGAGCAGAGATCTTTGTGCTACTGCACACCCCCTCTGGCAAAACTTTTTGTTATCTTGTGCTCTGCATTGTATCAGAAGGATCTGGTATCTGGAGTAAATATTGGCTGAAACATCCACTTGGGTGAGTAACCGCCTCCCAGTGCAAACCATCAACAACTTAAAAGGCCACAAGTTTGAGTGACACATTTTCCTTGCCGCCCAGTCAATATGCCCCTATATAATCTGGTAGAAGGGGAGGTATGTCCCAGTGCCTACCCGGTCCCTTCTGACTGACACCTCTCGGATTGCAATCACTGCAGATCTGAATTGTATTCAAGAATTCTTTACTTGTGGCCCTTTACTGGTCACCTGAGTTATTCCGATCCAGGGCATGCTTGAGTGCATCGGGTGCACGCATTGTAGAGTAATAGCAGACTTGGATGGAATTTAGTTGCCAAAACACAGATGCGTTGTGCCTTTTCAGGTGTTTCACCTATCCTGCCTGGCTTCCAGCTCCTACTCCAGAGGCATACAGGTCTCCTAAATGTTCTGCATTGTACTTGCCATCCGTGTCCAGATGTCCTGGATATCCTAGAGCAGTTCAAATGGCACCTGCTGCCCATGCTTAGGCAACTGATTTGAGATCTAAGGCTTTATAAATTTATTTTCCTCTCTATTCCCCACGAAAAAAAAAAAATTAAAAAACTACTGCTTGGGTGCTGCTTCTGAAATCTGTTTTTTGTCTCAATACAAAATACATTTCCACACCTGGAGAAAAGGAAACCATCAAACGGAGAGATGTTGTGCAGAAGGAAACACTTACATTCAGGTGTTCTGTCGTCTCCTCTTTGAGAGAGTCGCAGGATGAATGAAGCAGTTCATAAAGAATGGTGTCAGCCCCCTTGCAGTACAAAGTCAAATCACCTTCTGGACTCCGCACTACGAGGAAAAGAAATGCTACAAATCCCAGACTGAGGCAATTTGGATTCACAGCACTTCCATCAAAACGAAGAAAGGTTTTTAGAGGTGTCTGAATTCCACCAAGTTTTGGCAAACTCCCAGGAATCAAGACAAGCTTTGCTTAGAAAAGGCACCAATGCAACTACACTCTACCTTAGCAGTAGCAGCACAGGCAACTGTACCCAGATTGCATTGGTCTGAGCAGATGCTCTGTTGCACTATGTAGTTCCTACAGGCAGCACTTCAGGCAGGACATCTGCATTCAAAAGTCAAGAACAATTTGTTCTTAGGGAACTGGTGCTGCTGCTCTTATTGCTCCTACCAGTAAAGGTACTACCACTCTCTTGCTACAGTTATGATATTCCAATCCCTGAAATATCTGAGGGTATTAAGAAAGGCTACACGAGGTTTCTTGAATCATTTCTCCATTTTCCTTTCGGGAAAGTGGGCTTCTCTACTTGTCCTTGCTTTCTCCTTTCCCACTTTTCTCAGATTTCGCTGATAATTTTAAAGCTGATTAGAAGGAAGGCCTTTCCTGCATCGTCATGAGGGAAGTAAGATATGTAAAAAGCTTAGTGTCTTCAGGAGGCTGCTCCATCATTGTGGTTCAGATGTTAAGATGTTCTCCCACCTGCCTAAGTTAAGTATTTATCTAGCACTGTTGCTGTGTAATTGAAAAGCCAAGGCAGCCCATCTCAAGCGCTCAGAAGTAAATGTTATTCAGAAAGCACTGCAAAGGAGGTCTCCTAGAAAAAGGCATCACAGCAGAATGAGGGCCAACTTGAGAGCCTAAAAAGTCAGGAAGGAAAGAAGGGAGCAAAGAGAACATACCAATAACAGACATTCGCTTGCGAACATTGTTGAAATCAAGAATAGCTAGGAGTTTGTAGATTTTTATTTCTCCCATTTCCATGACAGTGATGGTCTCCGGTGTGCGAGCCCGGAACACAAATCCAAAGTTTCTGGCAGCAGTGACGAGGGCTCCCTCATCAGGAGATTGGGCCTGATACACCAAGTCACCTGACATGCAAGAAAAAAAAAGTAATGTGGCTTCTGCCTTGTTTCTGAGGCTAAACAAATACAAAATCAAAGACATTATATAGCAGTTAACCCTTTGCTTTTCTGTCTATGCCTAGAGGTGCAGCTCTAAAAAGCACCTTCTGTCCACACATCTCCGTCATGTCCTATCAACCCATCCTCCAGGCCAGTGCAAGAGGCCTAGACTCTTCTGGGGACTTTTATCACTCTCTTTGGAGTCCAACTGAGAGGACAACTTCCTTGGGTTTAACCCCTTCTAGTTACATCTGCATGTATTTTTCTCATCAGTATTTTCACCTTGTATGTGTCAATTAATGGTTCAAGCCTTTAAAGCACAGTTTTCACCCTGTCTGGGATTTGAGGAGACTGACCCAGTACCTGCGGCAACACTGGGTGAGTGGAGCTAATGAGTCTCCAGTGGATAGGTGCCCTGTGCGCTTTACTTTATGGGACTTGGTGCAGAGTACAGAAAGAGTGGGACAAGCCATTTGCCACCTCAGGGAAGCTGTGGCACCTGCAGTTTCCGCACTCCAGAGGTGTAGTGCTTGCAGTAGTGTCAGCTCCGCCACAGGAGTGCACAGGGAGTGGAGGCCCTTTTTCTTCCCATGTGGCATCTCCAAAGACATTGATTTATGTGTAGCCATATACTACAGAAAATCACCAGGGAGCCAAAAGGACCAATAACAGCTTCTGTGGAGAGAAGACATACTGTGGTGCAGGGTGTACGTAACCACTCAGCCTGGTGCCTTCAACAATCCTCACCTTCCTTCTTCTCTTCTGGCATCACTGTGTGACAAAGTGAGAGCAGCCGGAAGAACCTGTGCGTCGGGACATCACTTAGCTTCACAGCTTCAACCAGGCTATGGTCATAGAAGGCAAACTTCGGGTCAGCTAACTGGTTGTATGAGAAATCAACCTTCTCTGTGTTCTGCAAAAATATGTCTCGGTGTTATTTGTGGAGCTCTTATATGCCTGTACACCAATGCCTGCCCATCATAGCCCCTCTCTCTTCCTTACAAGGGCCTCTCCTGCAGGGCTCTTCATGATAGAGATTGGTGAGACTAAGTAAGTGGGAGGTCATGAAAGCTACTGAATCACAGGAGAGGACAGGCACTTGAGGTGCCTTTCAGAGCAGCACTCAGGCTGAGAACCTGGTTAGCTAAAGAAGCCTCTCTGTATGACAGCAAATGCTCCTACAGGATCCCCACCAAAGGATTTCTATAGCAAAAAAATGCCTGCCTTCAACACATGCGTGCTTGGAGGCATCATGCTCCTGATGTCAATGGCTGCCTGTGATAGGGGAATGTGGAAGCCCAATTTAAAACAACTTAAAAGGCTGTGTTCTCCACCCTATTCTCCCAAAGCAAGAAAAAATCCTGATATGGAAAAAAGACGACAGACAAGTGATGTAAAGGTTCAACTCCGCAGGCACTGCCCATTTTGTCTAAAAACAAGGAGCCCCAAGCAGAGGGGAATGTACTGGAAAAATGGCCAGAAGTTCACAGCATGATGTGTCATGGAGGAATGCACTGCCAAGCCTGCCTGGGACGATTCCGACTCCCGCCCCATCCCCGATGAGCTCAGAGTTTCCAGGATGGGAGTCATCCTTCTGACCTCTGCAAGCTGACATTTAGCACTTACCACAAGAGCACAGACCCACCCCCCCAACCCACTCATCTGCGCAGCAAGGTCCAGGCACTGCAACACCGCGGATGTGTGGGCAGCAGGACTCTGCTCTGGCGAGTATCACGGACAGGAGGAGCTGCTGGGCAGCCGGTTGGCAGGAGACCAGCATGTCTCCCCAGGCAAGTCAGCCCTTTGCATTTTGCTGCCTAAGCGAGGGCAGTCTGGAGGCACAGCACTCGGCACAAATAGCCAATTTCAGTGGGTAATTTAAGTTTTAAATGGCCTGAAAATGAATCATTGCAACGAGGAATGGGATTTTCATCATCATCTCGCCATTTGTTACTTGGATTACTGCACACAGTTTTCAGACATTTTAGAAACTCAAGACGTGGGTTTGTGCCAGCAAGCAGAGGCTAGAAAGAAATGGAGAAGTCACCCATTTTTACACTTTCCAGTGTCCAGACATTAGGGGAATTTGACAGTGACCTTATTATCAATATGAACTGAACTCACTGGTTCCCCATCAAAGCTTTAATTAACTGCCAAGGATAATAAAGTCCACCAATGTCCAAGTTTCCAACAAACATCAATGGCCAAGTATTCAAGAAGAGCTGTGCATGCACTAGGGTGTCATGTGAAGCTGAGAGAACAGTGGGTACTCAGGCTACCCGACCCGCAGGTTTAAACCAGGCTTACTGGAAGGAAATGCAACTCTGGCAATCCTCTGACATCCACAAGAACAAACATTCCTGTTGTCAGGGTCAAAAGCATCAGCTCTTGCAGGGTCAAGAGCATGAACCATGCTGGGTGGGTTGTGTCCACTAGCACTTAGGCAAGCAGATTCACTGAAAGCACAGATCCTGATAGCACTTGAGCACTTACCTCATTTATTTCTATCCTTTGCCCAGACATATCGTACACATCACCTGGAAGCAAGAAAGACTGAAGTTATAGCCACTAACTCCAGATAAGTGCAGTCTCTGATCTCCTCTACCACAAAAATTGGTTAAAGTGTTCTGAAGCTATTATCTAATTAAAAAGTTTCGGTAAGCATAAATATCTTGACATGGGCACTGGAGACGGATGATTCATATCAATCAGTTTCCATGTTAATCCATGACAAAATCCAGAGACTGACAGACGCTTGAAACACAAAGCAGTTTCCATAAAAATGACTGGCATTTGGGTAAAGAAGACTTGGCTCAAGCTGAACCCGTGTAGTGTTGGGAGGAAAACGAAGGTGCTTTCAGGGCATGACTTCTCTTGTACCTTCCCTTTGGAATGTGAGACAAAACCCAGCTCCTGGATCGTATTGGGTTTGCAACAGTCCCCGGACTACCACAGAGAAGGAGTTGTCAAAGCCATTCTTCCCACGTCAAGGTAGCAAGACTGCTCTATTCATTTTCCCTGAACTGATGATCTAGTCACAGAAATGGAAGACATCTCGTCTCCAGGAAACACTATTGAAACTTCCTCTGCGTGAAGAAAAATTTCACTTGGAAGGTCTGGACTGTGCCCAGCCCAGCCAGATTCAACCCTTCATTGAAATAAAATTGAAATTCAGTGAATTACATGAATGATAGATCCATACCTGCACCGACAACCTCAACTGTGACCAAAGTCAATTGTAGATACTGGTACTCCCTCACAAAAGCCCTGAGGATGTAGAAGAAACTTAGAAGTCATCTCTCCTGAGAACTGCACATCAATTGATCTCCTGGGAACTGTAAGAGAGAGGCTTTTGGACACCTCCTTCCCAATGGGAAGCTTAAGCCTCCGGAGTAGCTTCCCTGGCAGCAGAACTAATTCATCTTTTCTAGGATGGCTTTCCCAAATGCCCCTGAGGAGCAAATCCGAAGAAGTACATTCCTAGGAAGAAGCTAAGCATTTAGAAAACTATAGACTGTCCGCCTTCTTTCTGCATATTTCTCATTCATTTCTTGAACCCACACCCTGTATCTATGTTAGTGGTCACATCCACTTTGGAAGAGTCAACTAACGACACATGAATGAACAGACTGAATATTTTTCAAGCTGTTTAGCAGCACTAACGTTGGCTAGCAGAGTAGCGCTGTTTTGGATACAGTGGTCTCCAAATATACAGAAAACAAGATTTATAGGAAGAAATAACTTCTTTTATTAGGCCAGCTGATAGCACTGAGAAAAAAAGACCATCTTTCTGGCACACTAGTCCATCAGCAGGTCTGACACAGGCAAAACAAGCATCAATCTACAAATAAGCGGTGACTAATTTCTCTGGGGGAATCTAATGATGTTAATCAATTAGTCAGTTTGTGAATTGTTAGCACCTCTTGAGCAGTATGAAGAAAACTGCCCGGGGCCATACAATGAACGAGCCTTTTAAGTCAGTGACTGTTAGGATCTAACATAGGTAACAACTTTTGTTTCCCATTTTTTCCAACTCCCTACAAACTTTTCTCCCTTCTGGTAGCTAAAGTATGTCAGGGCTAAAGACAAATGACCAGGCCATTGACTAGGTGCCGACTGAAGGTTCAGCTACCTGAACAGGATGTTGAAAACCACTGTTCATGACATGAGAAATTGCTGAATGTGAGAGAGAACAGTGTGAGAAGCTGACAAAATTTGCAGATAACCCCATGAGGGCTAGCTGATTTCACAAGTGGATAAGAGAGAGTTGGTTATGTGAGTTATGCGTTATGTTTTGCAGGGTTAGCAATACCTGGGTAACCATGTCAATAATGTCAATAAAAGTGTGAGATTACCTAGGTAGTGATATCAGAAAGAAACAAATTTGAGTACAGATGTAGTAAAACTGGGACCGATGAGGAAAAAGTAATAAGGTGCAGGTTCTTTAGTTGGGATGATACTGGGGCAGAAAAAGGGAGGTAAAAGTATGGCAAAAAGGGGAAACAAGGGAGAGGAAAATGATATTAAGATATGCAAATGATGTAATCAGGGCTGTCCAGGCATCCCTGACAGGCAGCCCTGCATTTGATCACTGCACCTTCTTAAAAGACACTCTCTATGGATATCATATTTAGTCTCTGTGGACAAAGAGGCATGCAATGGAATAAAACTCAGAGAATAAGACAAATAGATAATATACCGTAGGATTTGCCATTGATGGAGCACTTGTTGAAACACATGATGTTCTGAGTGAGAGTTCCTGTTTTGTCTGAGAAGACGTACTTGATCTGCCCCAGCTCTTCATTGAGTGTAGTGGTACGGGCCTGAGCCGGCGTGTCATTCAGCGGATAATACATTTTACGGTCCCAGTCAATGTAGAAACTGTTACCCAAGCGTATAATCTCTACACTGGTGAAACAGAAAGAGAAGGTGGTGGAATACTCATTAGTTTAAGGGACAAGATCTTTATCTTCAGCACCACCATTAGCAATTGCAATTACAAGACAACTTTGAAGGTAATGACAGGGTGTACTCATCAGGTTGTCCTTAAATTGCCTGTAGTAAGCAATGCTGAAGCAAGTTCTGCTGAAATGATCTGTTAGGTTTATAGCAAATTTCTTTCCTTTATTTATAAAACAACATCTTATAAATGTATCTGAAAAATTTCAGAATTTTCAGACTGAAAAGTGAGGCAGGAGCAGTGGGTTTCACTTGGGGCAGTTTTGGGACTGGTGCACAGATGGGGACGGTTTCAGCAGGGCTCTGGGCTGGGCTGAGCCTGGTGCTGGGGAATAAGCACAGCCACCACTCAAACAACCCAGAGCTCCACAACAAGTCATTGTGTAACTCAATACAACCAAGGAGCTGTATCAGCTCGCAGACAACATGAATTTCCACTTTGCTGCTAGTGTGACACACTGGACAGGAACGGGATTAATTCCTCATATTTACCAACACAAAAGAGAGTGTCAGGAGCAAAGCTGTCTGAAGAGTTAAGTGCAATGATAAACTATGCAGTCCCACTCAGTCTACACCCCAATCTCAAGGGTTTGAGAGTGTCATGGACGCATTGCCTACTCTTTACCCCTGCTTGCCTATCTGCAATAACTAACATAGCACTACATTCTCTGGGAAGTTGTGACATTGACTCTGCTCATATAGAATCATAGAATGGTTTGGGTTGGAACGAACCTTTAAAGGTCATCTAGTCCAACCCCCCATGCAATGAGCAGGGACATTTTCAACTAGCTTGGGTGGCTCAGAGCCCCGTCCAACCTGACCTTGAATGTTTCCAGGGATGGGGCATCTACCACCTCTCTGGGCAACCTGTTCCAGTGTTTCACCACCCTCTTCCTTATATCTAGTCTAAATCTACCCTCTTTTAGTCTAAAATCATTCCCCCTTGTCGCAACAGGCCCTGCTAAAAAGTTTGCCACCATCTTTCTTTGAAGCCCCCTTTAAGTACTGATAGGCCACAATAAGGTCTCCCCGAAGCCTTCTCTTCTCCAGGCTGAACAACTCCAACTCTCTCAGCCTGTCCTCATAGAGGAAGCATTCCGTCCCTCTGATCATTTTCATGGCCCTCCTCTGGACCTGCTCCAACAGGTCCATGTCTTGTGCTGAGGGCTCCAGAGCTGGACGCAGTACTCCGGGTGGGATCTCACCAGAGCAGAGCAGAGGGGCAGAATCACCTCCCTCGACCTGCTTGCCACGCTTCTTTTGATGCAGTCCAGGATACGGTTGGCCTTCTGGGCTGCGAGCGCACATTGCTGGCTCATGTCCAGCTTTTCATCCACCAGTTCCCCCAAGTCCTTCTTGGCAGGGCTGCTCTCAATCCCTTCATCCCCCAGCCTGTATTGATACCGGGGGTTGCCCCG